>NW_027365001.1:0-150642 GCF_046119375.1 Phyllobates terribilis | reverse complement strand
CTTAGCATGATAAAGAAGATTCAAAGAGAGTGAGATGCCAGCTCGTTTCATTCAGTCAGTAGCTTCAAACATTTCTGGTATATGAATAGCATGATGTTTTTCAATGGCAAAAATCAATGAATATTGTAAATGCACAAACAGTAATTTCTCCGCCTTGCAAGGTGCAATTCTGAAATTTTTTGCTTTTTCCTGCTCCTCTTAGCATGATAAAGAAGATTCAAAGAGAGTGAGATGCCAGCACCTTTCATTCAGTCAGTAGCTTCAATCATTTCTGGACGTTTTTCAATGGCAAAAATCATTGAATATTGTAAATGCACAAACAGTAATTTCTCCGCATTGCAAGGTGCAATTCTGAAATTTTTTGCTTTTTCCTGCTCCTCTTAGCATGATAAAGAAGATTCAAAGAGAGTGAGATGCCAGCTCCTTTCATTCAGTCAGTAGCTTCAATCATTTCTGGTATATGAATAACATGATGTTTTTCAATGGCAAAAATCAATGAATATTGTAAATGCACAAACAGTAATTTCTCCGCATTGCAAGGTGCAATTCTGAAATTTTTTGCTTTTTCCTGCTCCTCTTAGCATGTTAAACAAGATTCAAAGAGAGTGAGATGCCAGCTCCTTTCATTCAGTCAGTAGCTTCAATCATTTCTGGATGTTTTTCAATGGCAAAAATCAATGAATATTGTAAATGCACAAACAGTAATTTCTCCGCATTGCAAGGTGCAATTCTGAAATTTTTTGCTTTTTCCTGCTCCTCTTAGCATGATAAAGAAGATTCAAAGAGAGTGAGATGCCAGCTCCTTTCATTCAGTCAGTAGCTTCAAACATTTCTGGTATATGAATAACATGATGTTTTTCAATGGCAAAAATCAATGAATATTGTAAATGCACAAACAGTAATTTCTCCGCATTGCAAGGTGCAATTCTGAAATTTTTTGCTTTTTCCTGCTCCCCTTAGCATGATAAACAAGATTCAAAGAGAGTGAGATGCCAGCTCCTTTCATTCAGTCAGTAGCTTCAATCATTTCTGGACGTTTTTCAATGGCAAAAATCAATGAATATTGTAAATGCACAAACAGTAATTTCTCCGCATTGCAAGGTGCAATTCTGAAATTTTTTGCTTTTTCCTGCTCCTCTTAGCATGATAAAGAAGATTCAAAGAGAGTGAGATGCCAGCTCCTTTCATTCAGTTAGTAGCTTCAAACATTTCTGGTATATGAATAACATGATGTTTTTCAATGGCAAAAATCAATGAATATTGTAAATGCACAAACAGTAATTTCTCCGCATTGCAAGGTGCAATTCTGAAATTTTTTGCTTTTTCCTGCTCCTCTTAGCATGATAAAGAAGATTCAAAGAGAGTGAGATGCCAGCTCCTTTCATTCAGTCAGTAGCTTCAATCATTTCTGGACGTTTTTCAATGGCAAAAATCATTGAATATTGTAAATGCACAAACAGTAATTTCTCCGCATTGCAAGGTGCAATTCTGAAATTTTTTGCTTTTTCCTGCTCCTCTTAGCATGATAAAGAAGATTCAAAGAGAGTGAGATGCCAGCTCCTTTCATTCAGTCAGTAGCTTCAATCATTTCTGGTATATGAATAACATGATGTTTTTCAATGGCAAAAATCAATGAATATTGTAAATGCACAAACAGTAATTTCTCCGCATTGCAAGGTGCAATTCTGAAATTTTTTGCTTTTTCCTGCTCCTCTTAGCATGATAAACAAGATTCAAAGAGAGTGAGATGCCAGCTCCTTTCATTCAGTCAGTAGCTTCAATCATTTCTGGATGTTTTTCAATGGCAAAAATCAATGAATATTGTAAATGCACAAACAGTAATTTCTCCGCATTGCAAGGTGCAATTCTGAAATTTTTTGCTTTTTCCTGCTCCTCTTAGCATGATAAAGAAGATTCAAAGAGAGTGAGATGCCAGCTCCTTTCATTCAGTCAGTAGCTTCAAACATTTCTGGTATATGAATAACATGATGTTTTTCAATGGCAAAAATCAATGAATATTGTAAATGCACAAACAGTAATTTCTCCGCATTGCAAGGTGCAATTCTGAAATTTTTTGCTTTTTCCTGCTCCTCTTAGCATGATAAACAAGATTCAAAGAGAGTGAGATGCCAGCTCCTTTCATTCAGTCAGTAGCTTCAATCATTTCTGGACGTTTTTCAATGGCAAAAATCAATGAATATTGTAAATGCACAAACAGTAATTTCTCCGCATTGCAAGGTGCAATTCTGAAATTTTTTGCTTTTTCCTGCTCCTCTTAGCATGATAAAGAAGATTCAAAGAGAGTGAGATGCCAGCTCCTTTCATTCAGTTAGTAGCTTCAAACATTTCTGGTATATGAATAACATGATGTTTTTCAATGGCAAAAATCAATGAATATTGTAAATGCACAAACAGTAATTTCTCCGCATTGCAAGGTGCAATTCTGAAATTTTTTGCTTTTTCCTGCTCCTCTTAGCATGATAAAGAAGATTCAAAGAGAGTGAGATGCCAGCTCCTTTCATTCAGTCAGTAGCTTCAAACATTTCTGGTATATGAATAACATGATGTTTTTCAATGGCAAAAATCAATGAATATTGTAAATGCACAAACAGTAATTTCTCCGCATTGGAAGGTGCAATTCTGAAATTTTTTGCTTTTTCCTGCTCCTCTTAGCATGATAAAGAAGATTCAAAGAGAGTGAGATGCCAGCTCCTTTCATTCAGTCAGTAGCTTCAATCATTTCTGGACGTTTTTCAATGGCAAAAATCATTGAATATTGTAAATGCACAAACAGTAATTTCTCCGCATTGCAAGGTGCAATTCTGAAATTTTTTGCTTTTTCCTGCTCCTCTTAGCATGATAAAGAAGATTCAAAGAGAGTGAGATGCCAGCTCCTTTCATTCAGTCAGTAGCTTCAATCATTTCTGGTATATGAATAACATGATGTTTTTCAATGGCAAAAATCAATGAATATTGTAAATGCACAAACAGTAATTTCTCTGCATTGCAAGGTGCAATTCTGAAATTTTTTGCTTTTTCCTGCTCCTCTTAGCATGATAAACAAGATTCAAAGAGAGTGAGATGCCAGCTCCTTTCATTCAGTCAGTAGCTTCAATCATTTCTGGACGTTTTTCAATGGCAAAAATCAATGAATATTGTAAATGCACAAACAGTAATTTCTCCGCATTGCAAGGTGCAATTCTGAAATTTTTTGCTTTTTCCTGCTCCTCTTAGCATGATAAAGAAGATTCAAAGAGAGTGAGATGCCAGCTCGTTTCATTCAGTCAGTAGCTTCAAACATTTCTGGTATATGAATAGCATGATGTTTTTCAATGGCAAAAATCAATGAATATTGTAAATGCACAAACAGTAATTTCTCCGCCTTGCAAGGTGCAATTCTGAAATTTTTTGCTTTTTCCTGCTCCTCTTAGCATGATAAAGAAGATTCAAAGAGAGTGAGATGCCAGCTCCTTTCATTCAGTCAGTAGCTTCAATCATTTCTGGACGTTTTTCAATGGCAAAAATCATTGAATATTGTAAATGCACAAACAGTAATTTCTCCGCATTGCAAGGTGCAATTCTGAAATTTTTTGCTTTTTCCTGCTCCTCTTAGCATGATAAAGAAGATTCAAAGAGAGTGAGATGCCAGCTCCTTTCATTCAGTCAGTAGCTTCAATCATTTCTGGTATATGAATAACATGATGTTTTTCAATGGCAAAAATCAATGAATATTGTAAATGCACAAACAGTAATTTCTCCGCATTGCAAGGTGCAATTCTGAAATTTTTTGCTTTTTCCTGCTCCTCTTAGCATGATAAACAAGATTCAAAGAGAGTGAGATGCCAGCTCCTTTCATTCAGTCAGTAGCTTCAATCATTTCTGGATGTTTTTCAATGGCAAAAATCAATGAATATTGTAAATGCACAAACAGTAATTTCTCCGCATTGCAAGGTGCAATTCTGAAATTTTTTGCTTTTTCCTGCTCCTCTTAGCATGATAAAGAAGATTCAAAGAGAGTGAGATGCCAGCTCCTTTCATTCAGTTAGTAGCTTCAAACATTTCTGGTATATGAATAACATGATGTTTTTCAATGGCAAAAATCAATGAATATTGTAAATGCACAAACAGTAATTTCTCCGCATTGCAAGGTGCAATTCTGAAATTTTTTGCTTTTTCCTGCTCCTCTTAGCATGATAAAGAAGATTCAAAGAGAGTGAGATGCCAGCTCCTTTCATTCAGTCAGTAGCTTCAATCATTTCTGGACGTTTTTCAATGGCAAAAATCAATGAATATTGTAAATGCACAAACAGTAATTTCTCCGCATTGCAAGGTGCAATTCTGAAATTTTTTGCTTTTTCCTGCTCCTCTTAGCATGATAAACAAGATTCAAAGAGAGTGAGATGCCAGCTCCTTTCATTCAGTCAGTAGCTTCAATCATTTCTGGACGTTTTTCAATGGCAAAAATCAATGAATATTGTAAATGCACAAACAGTAATTTCTCCGCATTGCAAGGTGCAATTCTGAAATTTTTTGCTTTTTCCTGCTCCTCTTAGCATGATAAAGAAGATTCAAAGAGAGTGAGATGCCAGCTCCTTTCATTCAGTCAGTAGCTTCAATCATTTCTGGACGTTTTTCAATGGCAAAAATCAATGAATATTGTAAATGCACAAACAGTAATTTCTCCGCATTGCAAGGTGCAATTCTGAAATTTTTTGCTTTTTCCTGCTCCTCTTAGCATGATAAACAAGATTCAAAGAGAGTGAGATGCCAGCTCCTTTCATTCAGTCAGTAGCTTCAATCATTTCTGGACGTTTTTCAATGGCAAAAATCAATGAATATTGTAAATGCACAAACAGTAATTTCTCCGCATTGCAAGGTGCAATTCTGAAATTTTTTGCTTTTTCCTGCTCCTCTTAGCATGATAAAGAAGATTCAAAGAGAGTGAGATGCCAGCTCCTTTCATTCAGTCAGTAGCTTCAAACATTTCTGGTATATGAATAGCATGATGTTTTTCAATGGCAAAAATCAATGAATATTGTAAATGCACAAACAGTAATTTCTCCGCCTTGCAAGGTGTAATTCTGAAATTTTTTGCTTTTTCCTGCTCCTCTTAGCATGATAAAGAAGATTCAAAGAGAGTGAGATGCCAGCTCCTTTCATTCAGTCAGTAGCTTCAATCATTTCTGGACGTTTTTCAATGGCAAAAATCATTGAATATTGTAAATGCACAAACAGTAATTTCTCCGCATTGCAAGGTGCAATTCTGAAATTTTTTGCTTTTTCCTGCTCCTCTTAGCATGATAAAGAAGATTCAAAGAGAGTGAGATGCCAGCTCCTTTCATTCAGTCAGTAGCTTCAATCATTTCTGGTATATGAATAACATGATGTTTTTCAATGGCAAAAATCAATGAATATTGTAAATGCACAAACAGTAATTTCTCCGCATTGCAAGGTGCAATTCTGAAATTTTTTGCTTTTTCCTGCTCCTCTTAGCATGATAAACAAGATTCAAAGAGAGTGAGATGCCAGCTCCTTTCATTCAGTCAGTAGCTTCAATCATTTCTGGATGTTTTTCAATGGCAAAAATCAATGAATATTGTAAATGCACAAACAGTAATTTCTCCGCATTGCAAGGTGCAATTCTGAAATTTTTTGCTTTTTCCTGCTCCTCTTAGCATGATAAAGAAGATTCAAAGAGAGTGAGATGCCAGCTCCTTTCATTCAGTCAGTAGCTTCAAACATTTCTGGTATATGAATAACATGATGTTTTTCAATGGCAAAAATCAATGAATATTGTAAATGCACAAACAGTAATTTCTCCGCATTGCAAGGTGCAATTCTGAAATTTTTTGCTTTTTCCTGCTCCTCTTAGCATGATAAACAAGATTCAAAGAGAGTGAGATGCCAGCTCCTTTCATTCAGTCAGTAGCTTCAATCATTTCTGGACGTTTTTCAATGGCAAAAATCAATGAATATTGTAAATGCACAAACAGTAATTTCTCCGCATTGCAAGGTGCAATTCTGAAATTTTTTGCTTTTTCCTGCTCCTCTTAGCATGATAAAGAAGATTCAAAGAGAGTGAGATGCCAGCTCCTTTCATTCAGTTAGTAGCTTCAAACATTTCTGGTATATGAATAACATGATGTTTTTCAATGGCAAAAATCAATGAATATTGTAAATGCACAAACAGTAATTTCTCCGCATTGCAAGGTGCAATTCTGAAATTTTTTGCTTTTTCCTGCTCCTCTTAGCATGATAAAGAAGATTCAAAGAGAGTGAGATGCCAGCTCCTTTCATTCAGTCAGTAGCTTCAAACATTTCTGGTATATGAATAACATGATGTTTTTCAATGGCAAAAATCAATGAATATTGTAAATGCATAAACAGTAATTTCTCCGCATTGGAAGGTGCAATTCTGAAATTTTTTGCTTTTTCCTGCTCCTCTTAGCATGATAAAGAAGATTCAAAGAGAGTGAGATGCCAGCTCCTTTCATTCAGTCAGTAGCTTCAATCATTTCTGGACGTTTTTCAATGGCAAAAATCATTGAATATTGTAAATGCACAAACAGTAATTTCTCCGCATTGCAAGGTGCAATTCTGAAATTTTTTGCTTTTTCCTGCTCCTCTTGGCATGATAAAGAAGATTCAAAGAGAGTGAGATGCCAGCTCCTTTCATTCAGTCAGTAGCTTCAATCATTTCTGGTATATGAATAACATGATGTTTTTCAATGGCAAAAATCAATGAATATTGTAAATGCACAAACAGTAATTTCTCTGCATTGCAAGGTGCAATTCTGAAATTTTTTGCTTTTTCCTGCTCCTCTTAGCATGATAAACAAGATTCAAAGAGAGTGAGATGCCAGCTCCTTTCATTCAGTCAGTAGCTTCAATCATTTCTGGACGTTTTTCAATGGCAAAAATCAATGAATATTGTAAATGCACAAACAGTAATTTCTCCGCATTGCAAGGTGCAATTCTGAAATTTTTTGCTTTTTCCTGCTCCTCTTAGCATGATAAAGAAGATTCAAAGAGAGTGAGATGCCAGCTCGTTTCATTCAGTCAGTAGCTTCAAACATTTCTGGTATATGAATAGCATGATGTTTTTCAATGGCAAAAATCAATGAATATTGTAAATGCACAAACAGTAATTTCTCCGCCTTGCAAGGTGCAATTCTGAAATTTTTTGCTTTTTCCTGCTCCTCTTAGCATGATAAAGAAGATTCAAAGAGAGTGAGATGCCAGCACCTTTCATTCAGTCAGTAGCTTCAATCATTTCTGGACGTTTTTCAATGGCAAAAATCATTGAATATTGTAAATGCACAAACAGTAATTTCTCCGCATTGCAAGGTGCAATTCTGAAATTTTTTGCTTTTTCCTGCTCCTCTTAGCATGATAAAGAAGATTCAAAGAGAGTGAGATGCCAGCTCCTTTCATTCAGTCAGTAGCTTCAATCATTTCTGGTATATGAATAACATGATGTTTTTCAATGGCAAAAATCAATGAATATTGTAAATGCACAAACAGTAATTTCTCCGCATTGCAAGGTGCAATTCTGAAATTTTTTGCTTTTTCCTGCTCCTCTTAGCATGTTAAACAAGATTCAAAGAGAGTGAGATGCCAGCTCCTTTCATTCAGTCAGTAGCTTCAATCATTTCTGGATGTTTTTCAATGGCAAAAATCAATGAATATTGTAAATGCACAAACAGTAATTTCTCCGCATTGCAAGGTGCAATTCTGAAATTTTTTGCTTTTTCCTGCTCCTCTTAGCATGATAAAGAAGATTCAAAGAGAGTGAGATGCCAGCTCCTTTCATTCAGTCAGTAGCTTCAAACATTTCTGGTATTTGAATAACATGATGTTTTTCAATGGCAAAAATCAATGAATATTGTAAATGCACAAACAGTAATTTCTCCGCATTGCAAGGTGCAATTCTGAAATTTTTTGCTTTTTCCTGCTCCCCTTAGCATGATAAACAAGATTCAAAGAGAGTGAGATGCCAGCTCCTTTCATTCAGTCAGTAGCTTCAATCATTTCTGGACGTTTTTCAATGGCAAAAATCAATGAATATTGTAAATGCACAAACAGTAATTTCTCCGCATTGCAAGGTGCAATTCTGAAATTTTTTGCTTTTTCCTGCTCCTCTTAGCATGATAAAGAAGATTCAAAGAGAGTGAGATGCCAGCTCCTTTCATTCAGTTAGTAGCTTCAAACATTTCTGGTATATGAATAACATGATGTTTTTCAATGGCAAAAATCAATGAATATTGTAAATGCACAAACAGTAATTTCTCCGCATTGCAAGGTGCAATTCTGAAATTTTTTGCTTTTTCCTGCTCCTCTTAGCATGATAAAGAAGATTCAAAGAGAGTGAGATGCCAGCTCCTTTCATTCAGTCAGTAGCTTCAATCATTTCTGGACGTTTTTCAATGGCAAAAATCATTGAATATTGTAAATGCACAAACAGTAATTTCTCCGCATTGCAAGGTGCAATTCTGAAATTTTTTGCTTTTTCCTGCTCCTCTTAGCATGATAAAGAAGATTCAAAGAGAGTGAGATGCCAGCTCCTTTCATTCAGTCAGTAGCTTCAATCATTTCTGGTATATGAATAACATGATGTTTTTCAATGGCAAAAATCAATGAATATTGTAAATGCACAAACAGTAATTTCTCCGCATTGCAAGGTGCAATTCTGAAATTTTTTGCTTTTTCCTGCTCCTCTTAGCATGATAAACAAGATTCAAAGAGAGTGAGATGCCAGCTCCTTTCATTCAGTCAGTAGCTTCAATCATTTCTGGATGTTTTTCAATGGCAAAAATCAATGAATATTGTAAATGCACAAACAGTAATTTCTCCGCATTGCAAGGTGCAATTCTGAAATTTTTTGCTTTTTCCTGCTCCTCTTAGCATGATAAAGAAGATTCAAAGAGAGTGAGATGCCAGCTCCTTTCATTCAGTCAGTAGCTTCAAACATTTCTGGTATATGAATAACATGATGTTTTTCAATGGCAAAAATCAATGAATATTGTAAATGCACAAACAGTAATTTCTCCGCATTGCAAGGTGCAATTCTGAAATTTTTTGCTTTTTCCTGCTCCTCTTAGCATGATAAACAAGATTCAAAGAGAGTGAGATGCCAGCTCCTTTCATTCAGTCAGTAGCTTCAATCATTTCTGGACGTTTTTCAATGGCAAAAATCAATGAATATTGTAAATGCACAAACAGTAATTTCTCCGCATTGCAAGGTGCAATTCTGAAATTTTTTGCTTTTTCCTGCTCCTCTTAGCATGATAAAGAAGATTCAAAGAGAGTGAGATGCCAGCTCCTTTCATTCAGTTAGTAGCTTCAAACATTTCTGGTATATGAATAACATGATGTTTTTCAATGGCAAAAATCAATGAATATTGTAAATGCACAAACAGTAATTTCTCCGCATTGCAAGGTGCAATTCTGAAATTTTTTGCTTTTTCCTGCTCCTCTTAGCATGATAAAGAAGATTCAAATAGAGTGAGATGCCAGCTCCTTTCATTCAGTCAGTAGCTTCAAACATTTCTGGTATATGAATAACATGATGTTTTTCAATGGCAAAAATCAATGAATATTGTAAATGCACAAACAGTAATTTCTCCGCATTGGAAGGTGCAATTCTGAAATTTTTTGCTTTTTCCTGCTCCTCTTAGCATGATAAAGAAGATTCAAAGAGAGTGAGATGCCAGCTCCTTTCATTCAGTCAGTAGCTTCAATCATTTCTGGACGTTTTTCAATGGCAAAAATCATTGAATATTGTAAATGCACAAACAGTAATTTCTCCGCATTGCAAGGTGCAATTCTGAAATTTTTTGCTTTTTCCTGCTCCTCTTAGCATGATAAAGAAGATTCAAAGAGAGTGAGATGCCAGCTCCTTTCATTCAGTCAGTAGCTTCAATCATTTCTGGTATATGAATAACATGATGTTTTTCAATGGCAAAAATCAATGAATATTGTAAATGCACAAACAGTAATTTCTCTGCATTGCAAGGTGCAATTCTGAAATTTTTTGCTTTTTCCTGCTCCTCTTAGCATGATAAACAAGATTCAAAGAGAGTGAGATGCCAGCTCCTTTCATTCAGTCAGTAGCTTCAATCATTTCTGGACGTTTTTCAATGGCAAAAATCAATGAATATTGTAAATGCACAAACAGTAATTTCTCCGCATTGCAAGGTGCAATTCTGAAATTTTTTGCTTTTTCCTGCTCCTCTTAGCATGATAAAGAAGATTCAAAGAGAGTGAGATGCCAGCTCGTTTCATTCAGTCAGTAGCTTCAAACATTTCTGGTATATGAATAGCATGATGTTTTTCAATGGCAAAAATCAATGAATATTGTAAATGCACAAACAGTAATTTCTCCGCCTTGCAAGGTGCAATTCTGAAATTTTTTGCTTTTTCCTGCTCCTCTTAGCATGATAAAGAAGATTCAAAGAGAGTGAGATGCCAGCTCCTTTCATTCAGTCAGTAGCTTCAATCATTTCTGGACGTTTTTCAATGGCAAAAATCATTGAATATTGTAAATGCACAAACAGTAATTTCTCCGCATTGCAAGGTGCAATTCTGAAATTTTTTGCTTTTTCCTGCTCCTCTTAGCATGATAAAGAAGATTCAAAGAGAGTGAGATGCCAGCTCCTTTCATTCAGTCAGTAGCTTCAATCATTTCTGGTATATGAATAACATGATGTTTTTCAATGGCAAAAATCAATGAATATTGTAAATGCACAAACAGTAATTTCTCCGCATTGCAAGGTGCAATTCTGAAATTTTTTGCTTTTTCCTGCTCCTCTTAGCATGATAAACAAGATTCAAAGAGAGTGAGATGCCAGCTCCTTTCATTCAGTCAGTAGCTTCAATCATTTCTGGATGTTTTTCAATGGCAAAAATCAATGAATATTGTAAATGCACAAACAGTAATTTCTCCGCATTGCAAGGTGCAATTCTGAAATTTTTTGCTTTTTCCTGCTCCTCTTAGCATGATAAAGAAGATTCAAAGAGAGTGAGATGCCAGCTCCTTTCATTCAGTCAGTAGCTTCAAACATTTCTGGTATATGAATAACATGATGTTTTTCAATGGCAAAAATCAATGAATATTGTAAATGCACAAACAGTAATTTCTCCGCATTGCAAGGTGCAATTCTGAAATTTTTTGCTTTTTCCTGCTCCTCTTAGCATGATAAACAAGATTCAAAGAGAGTGAGATGCCAGCTCCTTTCATTCAGTCAGTAGCTTCAATCATTTCTGGACGTTTTTCAATGGCAAAAATCAATGAATATTGTAAATGCACAAACAGTAATTTCTCCGCATTGCAAGGTGCAATTCTGAAATTTTTTGCTTTTTCCTGCTCCTCTTAGCATGATAAAGAAGATTCAAAGAGAGTGAGATGCCAGCTCCTTTCATTCAGTTGGTAGCTTCAAACATTTCTGGTATATGAATAACATGATGTTTTTCAATGGCAAAAATCAATGAATATTGTAAATGCACAAACAGTAATTTCTCCGCATTGCAAGGTGCAATTCTGAAATTTTTTGCTTTTTCCTGCTCCTCTTAGCATGATAAAGAAGATTCAAAGAGAGTGAGATGCCAGCTCCTTTCATTCAGTCAGTAGCTTCAATCATTTCTGGACGTTTTTCAATGGCAAAAATCAATGAATATTGTAAATGCACAAACAGTAATTTCTCCGCATTGCAAGGTGCAATTCTGAAATTTTTTGCTTTTTCCTGCTCCTCTTAGCATGATAAACAAGATTCAAAGAGAGTGAGATGCCAGCTCCTTTCATTCAGTCAGTAGCTTCAATCATTTCTGGACGTTTTTCAATGGCAAAAATCAATGAATATTGTAAATGCACAAACAGTAATTTCTCCGCATTGCAAGGTGCAATTCTGAAATTTTTTGCTTTTTCCTGCTCCTCTTAGCATGATAAAGAAGATTCAAAGAGAGTGAGATGCCAGCTCCTTTCATTCAGTCAGTAGCTTCAATCATTTCTGGACGTTTTTCAATGGCAAAAATCAATGAATATTGTAAATGCACAAACAGTAATTTCTCCGCATTGCAAGGTGCAATTCTGAAATTTTTTGCTTTTTCCTGCTCCTCTTAGCATGATAAACAAGATTCAAAGAGAGTGAGATGCCAGCTCCTTTCATTCAGTCAGTAGCTTCAATCATTTCTGGACGTTTTTCAATGGCAAAAATCAATGAATATTGTAAATGCACAAACAGTAATTTCTTCCCATTGCAAGGTGCAATTCTGAAATTTTTTGCTTTTTCCTGCTCCTCTTAGCATGATAAAGAAGATTCAAAGAGAGTGAGATGCCAGCTCCTTTCATTCAGTCAGTAGCTTCAAACATTTCTGGTATATGAATAGCATGATGTTTTTCAATGGCAAAAATCAATGAATATTGTAAATGCACAAACAGTAATTTCTCCGCCTTGCAAGGTGCAATTCTGAAATTTTTTGCTTTTTCCTGCTCCTCTTAGCATGATAAAGAAGATTCAAAGAGAGTGAGATGCCAGCTCCTTTCATTCAGTCAGTAGCTTCAATCATTTCTGGACGTTTTTCAATGGCAAAAATCATTGAATATTGTAAATGCACAAACAGTAATTTCTCCGCATTGCAAGGTGCAATTCTGAAATTTTTTGCTTTTTCCTGCTCCTCTTAGCATGATAAAGAAGATTCAAAGAGAGTGAGATGCCAGCTCCTTTCATTCAGTCAGTAGCTTCAATCATTTCTGGTATATGAATAACATGTTTTTCAATGGCAAAAATCAATGAATATTGTAAATGCACAAACAGTAATTTCTCCGCATTGCAAGGTGCAATTCTGAAATTTTTTGCTTTTTCCTGCTCCTCTTAGCATGATAAACAAGATTCAAAGAGAGTGAGATGCCAGCTCCTTTCATTCACTCAGTAGCTTCAATCATTTCTGGACGTTTTTCAATGGCAAAAATCAATGAATATTGTAAATGCACAAACAGTAATTTCTCCGCATTGCAAGGTGCAATTCTGAAATTTTTTGCTTTTTCCTGCTCCTCTTAGCATGATAAACAAGATTCAAAGAGAGTGAGATGCCAGCTCCTTTCATTCAGTCAGTAGCTTCAATCATTTCTGGACGTTTTTCAATGGCAAAAATCAATGAATATTGTAAATGCACAAACAGTAATTTCTCCGCATTGCAAGGTGCAATTCTGAAATTTTTTGCTTTTTTGTGCTCCTCTTAGCATGATAAAGAAGACTCAAAGAGAGTGAGATGCCAGCTCCTTTCATTCAGTCAGTAGCTTCAATCATTTCTGGTATATGAATAACATGATGTTTTTCAATGGCAAAAATCAATGAATATTGTAAATGCACAAACAGTAATTTCTCCGCATTGCAAGGTGCAATTCTGAAATTTTTTGCTTTTTCCTGCTCCTCTTAGCATGATAAAGAAGATTCAAAGAGAGTGAGATGCCAGCTCCTTTCATTCAGTCAGTAGCTTCAAACATTTCTGGTATATGAATAACATGATGTTTTTCAATGGCAAAAATCAATGAATATTGTAAATGCACAAACAGTAATTTCTCCGCATTGCAAGGTGCAATTCTGAAATTTTTTGCTTTTTCCTGCTCCTCTTAGCATGATAAAGAAGATTCAAAGAGAGTGAGATGCCAGCTCCTTTCATTCAGTCAGTAGCTTCAATCATTTCTGGACGTTTTTCAATGGCAAAAATCATTGAATATTGTAAATGCACAAACAGTAATTTCTCCGCATTGCAAGGTGCAATTCTGAAATTTTTTGCTTTTTCCTGCTCCTCTTAGCATGATAAAGAAGATTCAAAGAGAGTGAGATGCCAGCTCCTTTCATTCAGTCAGTAGCTTCAAACATTTCTGGTATATGAATAACATGATGTTTTTCAATGGCAAAAATCAATGAATATTGTAAATGCACAAACAGTAATTTCTCCGCATTGCAAGGTGCAATTCTGAAATTTTTTGCTTTTTCCTGCTCCTCTTAGCATGATAAAGAAGATTCAAAGAGAGTGAGATGCCAGCTCCTTTCATTCAGTCAGTAGCTTCAATCATTTCTGGACGTTTTTCAATGGCAAAAATCAATGAATATTGTAAATGCACAAACAGTAATTTCTCCGCATTGCAAGGTGCAATTCTGAAATTTTTTGCTTTTTCCTGCTCCTCTTAGCATGATAAACAAGATTCAAAGAGAGTGAGATGCCAGCTCCTTTCATTCAGTCAGTAGCTTCAATCATTTCTGGACGTTTTTCAATGGCAAAAATCAATGAATATTGTAAATGCACAAACAGTAATTTCTCCGCATTGCAAGGTGCAATTCTGAAATTTTTTGCTTTTTTGTGCTCCTCTTAGCATGATAAAGAAGACTCAAAGAGAGTGAGATGCCAGCTCCTTTCATTCAGTCAGTAGCTTCAAACATTTCTGGTATATGAATAACATGATGTTTTTCAATGGCAAAAATCAATGAATATTGTAAATGCACAAACAGTAATTTCTCCTCATTGCAAGGTGCAATTCTAAAATTTTTTGCTTTTTCCTGCTCCTCTTAGCATGATAAAGAAGATTCAAAGAGAGTGAGATGCCAGCTCCTTTCATTCAGTCAGTAGCTTCAAACATTTCTGGACGTTTTTCAATGGCAAAAATCAATGAATATTGTAAATGCACAAACAGTAATTTCTCCGCATTGCAAAGTGCAATTCTGAAATTTTTTGCTTTTTCCTGCTCCTCTTAGCATGATAAAGAAGATTCAAAGAGAGTGAGATGCCAGCTCCTTTCATTCAGTCAGTAGCTTCAATCATTTCTGGACGTTTTTCAATGGCAAAAATCAATGAATATTGTAAATGCACAAACAGTAATTTCTCCGCATTGCAAGGTGCAATTCTGAAATTTTTTGCTTTTTCCTGCTCCTCTTAGCATGATAAAGAAGATTCAAAGAGAGTGAGATGCCAGCTCCTTTCATTCAGTCAGTAGCTTCAAACATTTCTGGTATATGAATAACATGATGTTTTTCAATGGCAAAAATCAATGAATATTGTAAATGCACAAACAGTAATTTCTCCGCATTGGAAGGTGCAATTCTGAAATTTTCTGCTTTTTCCTGCTCCTCTTAGCATGATAAAGAAGATTCAAAGA
The DNA here is from genome assembly GCF_046119375.1 of Phyllobates terribilis. Lineage (NCBI taxonomy): Eukaryota > Metazoa > Chordata > Amphibia > Anura > Dendrobatidae > Phyllobates > Phyllobates terribilis. Next base: position 135,488 of record NW_027365001.1, on the reverse strand, counting down.
GAGTGAGATGCCAGCTCCTTTCATTCAGTCAGTAGCTTCAATCATTTCTGGACGTTTTTCAATGGCAAAAATCATTGAATATTGTAAATGCACAAACAGTAATTTCTCCGCATTGCAAGGTGCAATTCTGAAATTTTTTGCTTTTTCCTGCTCCTCTTAGCATGATAAAGAAGATTCAAAGAGAGTGAGATGCCAGCTCCTTTCATTCAGTCAGTAGCTTCAATCATTTCTGGTATATGAATAACATGATGTTTTTCAATGGCAAAAATCAATGAATATTGTAAATGCACAAACAGTAATTTCTCCGCATTGCAAGGTGCAATTCTGAAATTTTTTGCTTTTTCCTGCTCCTCTTAGCATGATAAAGAAGATTCAAAGAGAGTGAGATGCCAGCTCCTTTCATTCAGTCAGTAGCTTCAATCATTTCTGGACGTTTTTCAATGGCAAAAATCAATGAATATTGTAAATGCACAAACAGTAATTTCTCCGCATTGCAAGGTGCAATTCTGAAATTTTTTGCTTTTTCCTGCTCCTCTTAGCATGATAAAGAAGATTCAAAGAGAGTGAGATGCCAGCTCCTTTCATTCAGTCAGTAGCTTCAATCATTTCTGGACGTTTTTCAATGGCAAAAATCAATGAATATTGTAAATGCACAAACAGTAATTTCTCCGCATTGCAAGGTGCAATTCTGAAATTTTTTGCTTTTTCCTGCTCCTCTTAGCATGATAAACAAGATTCAAAGAGAGTGAGATGCCAGCTCCTTTCATTCAGTCAGTAGCTTCAATCATTTCTGGACGTTTTTCAATGGCAAAAATCAATGAATATTGTAAATGCACAAACAGTAATTTCTTCCCATTGCAAGGTGCAATTCTGAAATTTTTTGCTTTTTCCTGCTCCTCTTAGCATGATAAAGAAGATTCAAAGAGAGTGAGATGCCAGCTCCTTTCATTCAGTCAGTAGCTTCAAACATTTCTGGTATATGAATAGCATGATGTTTTTCAATGGCAAAAATCAATGAATATTGTAAATGCACAAACAGTAATTTCTCTGCCTTGCAAGGTGCAATTCTGAAATTTTTTGCTTTTTCCTGCTCCTCTTAGCATGATAAAGAAGATTCAAAGAGAGTGAGATGCCAGCTCCTTTCATTCAGTCAGTAGCTTCAATCATTTCTGGACGTTTTTCAATGGCAAAAATCATTGAATATTGTAAATGCACAAACAGTAATTTCTCCGCATTGCAAGGTGCAATTCTGAAATTTTTTGCTTTTTCCTGCTCCTCTTAGCATGATAAAGAAGATTCAAAGAGAGTGAGATGCCAGCTCCTTTCATTCAGTCAGTAGCTTCAATCATTTCTGGTATATGAATAACATGTTTTTCAATGGCAAAAATCAATGAATATTGTAAATGCACAAACAGTAATTTCTCCGCATTGCAAGGTGCAATTCTGAAATTTTTTGCTTTTTCCTGCTCCTCTTAGCATGATAAACAAGATTCAAAGAGAGTGAGATGCCAGCTCCTTTCATTCAGTCAGTAGCTTCAATCATTTCTGGACGTTTTTCAATGGCAAAAATCAATGAATATTGTAAATGCACAAACAGTAATTTCTCCGCATTGCAAGGTGCAATTCTGAAATTTTTTGCTTTTTCCTGCTCCTCTTAGCATGATAAACAAGATTCAAAGAGAGTGAGATGCCAGCTCCTTTCATTCAGTCAGTAGCTTCAATCATTTCTGGACGTTTTTCAATGGCAAAAATCAATGAATATTGTAAATGCACAAACAGTAATTTCTCCGCATTGCAAGGTGCAATTCTGAAATTTTTTGCTTTTTTGTGCTCCTCTTAGCATGATAAAGAAGACTCAAAGAGAGTGAGATGCCAGCTCCTTTCATTCAGTCAGTAGCTTCAATCATTTCTGGTATATGAATAACATGATGTTTTTCAATGGCAAAAATCAATGAATATTGTAAATGCACAAACAGTAATTTCTCCGCATTGCAAGGTGCAATTCTGAAATTTTTTGCTTTTTCCTGCTCCTCTTAGCATGATAAAGAAGATTCAAAGAGAGTGAGATGCCAGCTCCTTTCATTCAGTCAGTAGCTTCAAACATTTCTGGTATATGAATAACATGATGTTTTTCAATGGCAAAAATCAATGAATATTGTAAATGCACAAACAGTAATTTCTCCGCATTGCAAGGTGCAATTCTGAAATTTTTTGCTTTTTCCTGCTCCTCTTAGCATGATAAAGAAGATTCAAAGAGAGTGAGATGCCAGCTCCTTTCATTCAGTCAGTAGCTTCAATCATTTCTGGACGTTTTTCAATGGCAAAAATCAATGAATATTGTAAATGCACAGACAGTAATTTCTCCGCATTGCAAGGTGCAATTCTGAAATTTTTTGCTTTTTTGTGCTCCTCTTAGCATGATAAAGAAGACTCAAAGAGAGTGAGATGCCAGCTCCTTTCATTCAGTCAGTAGCTTCAAACATTTCTGGTATATGAATAACATGATGTTTTTCAATGGCAAAAATCAATGAATATTGTAAATGCACAAACAGTAATTTCTCCTCATTGCAAGGTGCAATTCTAAAATTTTTTGCTTTTTCCTGCTCCTCTTAGCATGATAAAGAAGATTCAAAGAGAGTGAGATGCCAGCTCCTTTCATTCAGTCAGTAGCTTCAAACATTTCTGGACGTTTTTCAATGGCAAAAATCAATGAATATTGTAAATGCACAAACAGTAATTTCTCCGCATTGCAAGGTGCAATTCTGAAATTTTTTGCTTTATCCTGCTCCTCTTAGCATGATAAAGAAGATTCAAAGAGAGTGAGATGCCAGCTCCTTTCATTCAGTCAGTAGCTTCAATCATTTCTGGACGTTTTTCAATGGCAAAAATCAATGAATATTGTAAATGCACAAACAGTAATTTCTCCGCATTGCAAGGTGCAATTCTGAAATTTTTCTTTTTCCTGCTCCTCTTAGCATGATAAAGAAGATTCAAAGAGAGTGAGATGCCAGCTCCTTTCATTCAGTCAGTAGCTTCAAACATTTCTGGTATATGAATAACATGATGTTTTTCAATGGCAAAAATCAATGAATATTGTAAATGCACAAACAGTAATTTCTCCGCATTGGAAGGTGCAATTCTGAAATTTTCTGCTTTTTCCTGCTCCTCTTAGCATGATAAAGAAGATTCAAAGAGAGTGAGATGCCAGCTCCTTTCATTCAGTCAGTAGCTTCAATCATTTCTGGACGTTTTTCAATGGCAAAAATCATTGAATATTGTAAATGCACAAACAGTAATTTCTCCGCATTGCAAGGTGCAATTCTGAAATTTTTTGCTTTTTCCTGCTCCTCTTAGCATGATAAAGAAGATTCAAAGAGAGTGAGATGCCAGCTCCTTTCATTCAGTCAGTAGCTTCAATCATTTCTGGTATATGAATAACATGATGTTTTTCAATGGCAAAAATCAATGAATATTGTAAATGCACAAACAGTAATTTCTCCGCATTGCAAGGTGCAATTCTGAAATTTTTTGCTTTTTCCTGCTCCTCTTAGCATGATAAAGAAGATTCAAAGAGAGTGAGATGCCAGCTCCTTTCATTCAGTCAGTAGCTTCAATCATTTCTGGACGTTTTTCAATGGCAAAAATCAATGAATATTGTAAATGCACAAACAGTAATTTCTCCGCATTGCAAGGTGCAATTCTGAAATTTTTTGCTTTTTCCTGCTCCTCTTAGCATGATAAAGAAGATTCAAAGAGAGTGAGATGCCAGCTCCTTTCATTCAGTCAGTAGCTTCAAACATTTCTGGTATATGAATAACATGATGTTTTTCAATGGCAAAAATCAATGAATATTGTAAATGCACAAACAGTAATTTCTCCGCATTGGAAGGTGCAATTCTGAAATTTTCTGCTTTTTCCTGCTCCTCTTAGCATGATAAAGAAGATTCAAAGAGAGTGAGATGCCAGCTCCTTTCATTCAGTCAGTAGCTTCAATCATTTCTGGACGTTTTTCAATGGCAAAAATCATTGAATATTGTAAATGCACAAACAGTAATTTCTCCGCATTGCAAGGTGCAATTCTGAAATTTTTTGCTTTTTCCTGCTCCTCTTAGCATGATAAAGAAGATTCAAAGAGAGTGAGATGCCAGCTCCTTTCATTCAGTCAGTAGCTTCAATCATTTCTGGACGTTTTTCAATGGCAAAAATCAATGAATATTGTAAATGCACAAACAGTAATTTCTCCGCATTGCAAGGTGCAATTCTGAAATTTTTTGCTTTTTCCTGCTCCTCTTAGCATGATAAACAAGATTCAAAGAGAGTGAGATGCCAGCTCCTTTCATTCAGTCAGTAGCTTCAATCATTTCTGGACGTTTTTCAATGGCAAAAATCAATGAATATTGTAAATGCACAAACAGTAATTTCTCCGCATTGCAAGGTGCAATTCTGAAATTTTTTGCTTTTTCCTGCTCCTCTTAGCATGATAAAGAAGATTCAAAGAGAGTGAGATGCCAGCTCCTTTCATTCAGTCAGTAGCTTCAATCATTTCTGGACGTTTTTCAATGGCAAAAATCAATGAATATTGTAAATGCACAAACAGTAATTTCTCCGCATTGCAAGGTGCAATTCTGAAATTTTTTGCTTTTTCCTGCTCCTCTTAGCATGATAAACAAGATTCAAAGAGAGTGAGATGCCAGCTCCTTTCATTCAGTCAGTAGCTTCAATCATTTCTGGACGTTTTTCAATGGCAAAAATCAATGAATATTGTAAATGCACAAACAGTAATTTCTCCGCATTGCAAGGTGCAATTCTGAAATTTTTTGCTTTTTCCTGCTCCTCTTAGCATGATAAAGAAGATTCAAAGAGAGTGAGATGCCAGCTCCTTTCATTCAGTCAGTAGCTTCAATCATTTCTGGTATATGAATAACATGATGTTTTTCAATGGCAAAAATCAATGAATATTGTAAATGCACAAACAGTAATTTCTCCGCATTGCAAGGTGCAATTCTGAAATTTTTTGCTTTTTCCTGCTCCTCTTAGCATGATAAACAAGATTCAAAGAGAGTGAGATGCCAGCTCCTTTCATTCAGTCAGTAGCTTCAATCATTTCTGGATGTTTTTCAATGGCAAAAATCAATGAATATTGTAAATGCACAAACAGTAATTTCTCCGCATTGCAAGGTGCAATTCTGAAATTTTTTGCTTTTTCCTGCTCCTCTTAGCATGATAAAGAAGATTCAAAGAGAGTGAGATGCCAGCTCCTTTCATTCAGTCAGTAGCTTCAAACATTTCTGGTATATGAATAACATGATGTTTTTCAATGGCAAAAATCAATGAATATTGTAAATGCACAAACAGTAATTTCTCCGCATTGCAAGGTGCAATTCTGAAATTTTTTGCTTTTTCCTGCTCCTCTTAGCATGATAAACAAGATTCAAAGAGAGTGAGATGCCAGCTCCTTTCATTCAGTCAGTAGCTTCAATCATTTCTGGACGTTTTTCAATGGCAAAAATCAATGAATATTGTAAATGCACAAACAGTAATTTCTCCGCATTGCAAGGTGCAATTCTGAAATTTTTTGCTTTTTCCTGCTCCTCTTAGCATGATAAAGAAGATTCAAAGAGAGTGAGATGCCAGCTCCTTTCATTCAGTTAGTAGCTTCAAACATTTCTGGTATATGAATAACATGATGTTTTTCAATGGCAAAAATCAATGAATATTGTAAATGCACAAACAGTAATTTCTCCGCATTGCAAGGTGCAATTCTGAAATTTTTTGCTTTTTCCTGCTCCTCTTAGCATGATAAAGAAGATTCAAAGAGAGTGAGATGCCAGCTCCTTTCATTCAGTCAGTAGCTTCAATCATTTCTGGACGTTTTTCAATGGCAAAAATCAATGAATATTGTAAATGCACAAACAGTAATTTCTCCGCATTGCAAGGTGCAATTCTGAAATTTTTTGCTTTTTCCTGCTCCTCTTAGCATGATAAACAAGATTCAAAGAGAGTGAGATGCCAGCTCCTTTCATTCAGTCAGTAGCTTCAATCATTTCTGGACGTTTTTCAATGGCAAAAATCAATGAATATTGTAAATGCACAAACAGTAATTTCTCCGCATTGCAAGGTGCAATTCTGAAATTTTTTGCTTTTTCCTGCTCCTCTTAGCATGATAAAGAAGATTCAAAGAGAGTGAGATGCCAGCTCCTTTCATTCAGTCAGTAGCTTCAATCATTTCTGGACGTTTTTCAATGGCAAAAATCAATGAATATTGTAAATGCACAAACAGTAATTTCTCCGCATTGGAAGGTGCAATTCTGAAATTTTCTGCTTTTTCCTGCTCCTCTTAGCATGATAAAGAAGATTCAAAGAGAGTGAGATGCCAGCTCCTTTCATTCAGTCAGTAGCTTCAATCATTTCTGGACGTTTTTCAATGGCAAAAATCATTGAATATTGTAAATGCACAAACAGTAATTTCTCCGCATTGCAAGGTGCAATTCTGAAATTTTTTGCTTTTTCCTGCTCCTCTTAGCATGATAAAGAAGATTCAAAGAGAGTGAGATGCCAGCTCCTTTCATTCAGTCAGTAGCTTCAATCATTTCTGGTATATGAATAACATGATGTTTTTCAATGGCAAAAATCAATGAATATTGTAAATGCACAAACAGTAATTTCTCCGCATTGCAAGGTGCAATTCTGAAATTTTTTGCTTTTTCCTGCTCCTCTTAGCATGATAAAGAAGATTCAAAGAGAGTGAGATGCCAGCTCCTTTCATTCAGTCAGTAGCTTCAATCATTTCTGGACGTTTTTCAATGGCAAAAATCAATGAATATTGTAAATGCACAAACAGTAATTTCTCCGCATTGCAAGGTGCAATTCTGAAATTTTTTGCTTTTTCCTGCTCCTCTTAGCATGATAAAGAAGATTCAAAGAGAGTGAGATGCCAGCTCCTTTCATTCAGTCAGTAGCTTCAAACATTTCTGGTATATGAATAACATGATGTTTTTCAATGGCAAAAATCAATGAATATTGTAAATGCACAAACAGTAATTTCTCCGCATTGGAAGGTGCAATTCTGAAATTTTCTGCTTTTTCCTGCTCCTCTTAGCATGATAAAGAAGATTCAAAGAGAGTGAGATGCCAGCTCCTTTCATTCAGTCAGTAGCTTCAATCATTTCTGGACGTTTTTCAATGGCAAAAATCATTGAATATTGTAAATGCACAAACAGTAATTTCTCCGCATTGCAAGGTGCAATTCTGAAATTTTTTGCTTTTTCCTGCTCCTCTTAGCATGATAAAGAAGATTCAAAGAGAGTGAGATGCCAGCTCCTTTCATTCAGTCAGTAGCTTCAATCATTTCTGGACGTTTTTCAATGGCAAAAATCAATGAATATTGTAAATGCACAAACAGTAATTTCTCCGCATTGCAAGGTGCAATTCTGAAATTTTTTGCTTTTTCCTGCTCCTCTTAGCATGATAAACAAGATTCAAAGAGAGTGAGATGCCAGCTCCTTTCATTCAGTCAGTAGCTTCAATCATTTCTGGACGTTTTTCAATGGCAAAAATCAATGAATATTGTAAATGCACAAACAGTAATTTCTCCGCATTGCAAGGTGCAATTCTGAAATTTTTTGCTTTTTCCTGCTCCTCTTAGCATGATAAAGAAGATTCAAAGAGAGTGAGATGCCAGCTCCTTTCATTCAGTCAGTAGCTTCAATCATTTCTGGACGTTTTTCAATGGCAAAAATCAATGAATATTGTAAATGCACAAACAGTAATTTCTCCGCATTGCAAGGTGCAATTCTGAAATTTTTTGCTTTTTCCTGCTCCTCTTAGCATGATAAACAAGATTCAAAGAGAGTGAGATGCCAGCTCCTTTCATTCAGTCAGTAGCTTCAATCATTTCTGGACGTTTTTCAATGGCAAAAATCAATGAATATTGTAAATGCACAAACAGTAATTTCTCCGCATTGCAAGGTGCAATTCTGAAATTTTTTGCTTTTTCCTGCTCCTCTTAGCATGATAAAGAAGATTCAAAGAGAGTGAGATGCCAGCTCCTTTCATTCAGTCAGTAGCTTCAATCATTTCTGGTATATGAATAACATGATGTTTTTCAATGGCAAAAATCAATGAATATTGTAAATGCACAAACAGTAATTTCTCCGCATTGCAAGGTGCAATTCTGAAATTTTTTGCTTTTTCCTGCTCCTCTTAGCATGATAAACAAGATTCAAAGAGAGTGAGATGCCAGCTCCTTTCATTCAGTCAGTAGCTTCAATCATTTCTGGATGTTTTTCAATGGCAAAAATCAATGAATATTGTAAATGCACAAACAGTAATTTCTCCGCATTGCAAGGTGCAATTCTGAAATTTTTTGCTTTTTCCTGCTCCTCTTAGCATGATAAAGAAGATTCAAAGAGAGTGAGATGCCAGCTCCTTTCATTCAGTCAGTAGCTTCAAACATTTCTGGTATATGAATAACATGATGTTTTTCAATGGCAAAAATCAATGAATATTGTAAATGCACAAACAGTAATTTCTCCGCATTGCAAGGTGCAATTCTGAAATTTTTTGCTTTTTCCTGCTCCTCTTAGCATGATAAACAAGATTCAAAGAGAGTGAGATGCCAGCTCCTTTCATTCAGTCAGTAGCTTCAATCATTTCTGGACGTTTTTCAATGGCAAAAATCAATGAATATTGTAAATGCACAAACAGTAATTTCTCCGCATTGCAAGGTGCAATTCTGAAATTTTTTGCTTTTTCCTGCTCCTCTTAGCATGATAAAGAAGATTCAAAGAGAGTGAGATGCCAGCTCCTTTCATTCAGTTAGTAGCTTCAAACATTTCTGGTATATGAATAACATGATGTTTTTCAATGGCAAAAATCAATGAATATTGTAAATGCACAAACAGTAATTTCTCCGCATTGCAAGGTGCAATTCTGAAATTTTTTGCTTTTTCCTGCTCCTCTTAGCATGATAAAGAAGATTCAAAGAGAGTGAGATGCCAGCTCCTTTCATTCAGTCAGTAGCTTCAATCATTTCTGGACGTTTTTCAATGGCAAAAATCAATGAATATTGTAAATGCACAAACAGTAATTTCTCCGCATTGCAAGGTGCAATTCTGAAATTTTTTGCTTTTTCCTGCTCCTCTTAGCATGATAAACAAGATTCAAAGAGAGTGAGATGCCAGCTCCTTTCATTCAGTCAGTAGCTTCAATCATTTCTGGACGTTTTTCAATGGCAAAAATCAATGAATATTGTAAATGCACAAACAGTAATTTCTCCGCATTGCAAGGTGCAATTCTGAAATTTTTTGCTTTTTCCTGCTCCTCTTAGCATGATAAAGAAGATTCAAAGAGAGTGAGATGCCAGCTCCTTTCATTCAGTCAGTAGCTTCAATCATTTCTGGACGTTTTTCAATGGCAAAAATCAATGAATATTGTAAATGCACAAACAGTAATTTCTCCGCATTGCAAGGTGCAATTCTGAAATTTTTTGCTTTTTCCTGCTCCTCTTAGCATGATAAACAAGATTCAAAGAGAGTGAGATGCCAGCTCCTTTCATTCAGTCAGTAGCTTCAATCATTTCTGGACGTTTTTCAATGGCAAAAATCAATGAATATTGTAAATGCACAAACAGTAATTTCTCCGCATTGCAAGGTGCAATTCTGAAATTTTTTGCTTTTTCCTGCTCCTCTTAGCATGATAAAGAAGATTCAAAGAGAGTGAGATGCCAGCTCCTTTCATTCAGTCAGTAGCTTCAAACATTTCTGGTATATGAATAGCATGATGTTTTTCAATGGCAAAAATCAATGAATATTGTAAATGCACAAACAGTAATTTCTCCGCCTTGCAAGGTGCAATTCTGAAATTTTTTGCTTTTTCCTGCTCCTCTTAGCATGATAAAGAAGATTCAAAGAGAGTGAGATGCCAGCTCCTTTCATTCAGTCAGTAGCTTCAATCATTTCTGGACGTTTTTCAATGGCAAAAATCATTGAATATTGTAAATGCACAAACAGTAATTTCTCCGCATTGCAAGGTGCAATTCTGAAATTTTTTGCTTTTTCCTGCTCCTCTTAGCATGATAAAGAAGATTCAAAGAGAGTGAGATGCCAGCTCCTTTCATTCAGTCAGTAGCTTCAATCATTTCTGGTATATGAATAACATGTTTTTCAATGGCAAAAATCAATGAATATTGTAAATGCACAAACAGTAATTTCTCCGCATTGCAAGGTGCAATTCTGAAATTTTTTGCTTTTTCCTGCTCCTCTTAGCATGATAAACAAGATTCAAAGAGAGTGAGATGCCAGCTCCTTTCATTCAGTCAGTAGCTTCAATCATTTCTGGATGTTTTTCAATGGCAAAAATCAATGAATATTGTAAATGCACAAACAGTAATTTCTCCGCATTGCAAGGTGCAATTCTGAAATTTTTTGCTTTTTCCTGTTCCTCTTAGCATGATAAAGAAGATTCAAAGAGAGTGAGATGCCAGCTCCTTTCATTCAGTCAGTAGCTTCAAACATTTCTGGTATATGAATAACATGATGTTTTTCAATGGCAAAAATCAATGAATATTGTAAATGCACAAACAGTAATTTCTCCGCATTGCAAGGTGCAATTCTGAAATTTTTTGCTTTTTCCTGCTCCTCTTAGCATGATAAAGAAGATTCAAAGAGAGTGAGATGCCAGCTCCTTTCATTCAGTCAGTAGCTTCAATCATTTCTGGACGTTTTTCAATGGCAAAAATCAATGAATATTGTAAATGCACAAACAGTAATTTCTCCGCATTGCAAGGTGCAATTCTGAAATTTTTTGCTTTTTCCTGCTCCTCTTAGCATGATAAAGAAGATTCAAAGAGAGTGAGATGCCAGCTCCTTTCATTCAGTCAGTAGCTTCAATCATTTCTGGTATATGAATAACATGTTTTTCAATGGCAAAAATCAATGAATATTGTAAATGCACAAACAGTAATTTCTCCGCATTGCAAGGTGCAATTCTGAAATTTTTTGCTTTTTCCTGCTCCTCTTAGCATGATAAACAAGATTCAAAGAGAGTGAGATGTCAGCTCCTTTCATTCAGTCAGTAGCTTCAATCATTTCTGGATGTTTTTCAATGGCAAAAATCAATGAATATTGTAAATGCACAAACAGTAATTTCTCCGCATTGCAAGGTGCAATTCTGAAATTTTTTGCTTTTTCCTGCTCCTCTTAGCATGATAAAGAAGATTCAAAGAGAGTGAGATGCCAGCTCCTTTCATTCAGTCAGTAGCTTCAAACATTTCTGGTATATGAATAACATGATGTTTTTCAATGGCAAAAATCAATGAATATTGTAAATGCACAAACAGTAATTTCTCCGCATTGCAAGGTGCAATTCTGAAATTTTTTGCTTTTTCCTGCTCCTCTTAGCATGATAAACAAGATTCAAAGAGAGTGAGATGCCAGCTCCTTTCATTCAGTCAGTAGCTTCAATCATTTCTGGACGTTTTTCAATGGCAAAAATCAATGAATATTGTAAATGCACAAACAGTAATTTCTCCGCATTGCAAGGTGCAATTCTGAAATTTTTTGCTTTTTCCTGCTCCTCTTAGCATGATAAAGAAGATTCAAAGAGAGTGAGATGCCAGCTCCTTTCATTCAGTCAGTAGCTTCAAACATTTCTGGTATATGAATAACATGATGTTTTTCAATGGCAAAAATCAATGAATATTGTAAATGCACAAACAGTAATTTCTCCGCATTGCAAGGTGCAATTCTGAAATTTTTTGCTTTTTCCTGCTCCTCTTAGCATGATAAAGAAGATTCAAAGAGAGTGAGATGCCAGCTCCTTTCATTCAGTCAGTAGCTTCAATCATTTCTGGACGTTTTTCAATGGCAAAAATCAATGAATATTGTAAATGCACAAACAGTAATTTCTCCGCATTGCAAGGTGCAATTCTGAAATTTTTTGCTTTTTCCTGCTCCTCTTAGCATGATAAACAAGATTCAAAGAGAGTGAGATGCCAGCTCCTTTCATTCAGTCAGTAGCTTCAATCATTTCTGGACGTTTTTCAATGGCAAAAATCAATGAATATTGTAAATGCACAAACAGTAATTTCTCCGCATTGCAAGGTGCAATTCTGAAATTTTTTGCTTTTTCCTGCTCCTCTTAGCATGATAAAGAAGATTCAAAGAGAGTGAGATGCCAGCTCCTTTCATTCAGTCAGTAGCTTCAATCAATTCTGGTATATGAATAACATGATGTTTTTCAATGGCAAAAATCAATGAATATTGTAAATGCACAAACAGTAATTTCTCCGCATTGCAAGGTGCAATTCTGAAATTTTTTGCTTTTTCCTGCTCCTCTTAGCATGATAAACAAGATTCAAAGAGAGTGAGATGCCAGCTCCTTTCATTCAGTCAGTAGCTTCAATCATTTCCGGATGTTTTTCAATGGCAAAAATCAATGAATATTGTAAATGCACAAACAGTAATTTCTCCGCATTGCAAGGTGCAATTCTGAAATTTTTTGCTTTTTCCTGCTCCTCTTAGCATGATAAAGAAGATTCAAAGAGAGTGAGATGCCAGCTCCTTTCATTCAGTCAGTAGCTTCAAACATTTCTGGTATATGAATAACATGGTTTTTCAATGGCAAAAATCAATGAATATTGTAAATGCACAAACAGTAATTTCTCCGCATTGCAAGGTGCAATTCTGAAATTTTTTGCTTTTTCCTGCTCCTCTTAGCATGATAAAGAAGATTCAAAGAGAGTGAGATGCCAGCTCCTTTCATTCAGTCAGTAGCTTCAATCATTTCTGGACGTTTTTCAATGGCAAAAATCAATGAATATTGTAAATGCACAAACAGTAATTTCTCCGCATTGCAAGGTGCAATTCTGAAATTTTTTGCTTTTTCCTGCTCCTCTTAGCATGATAAAGAAGATTCAATGAGAGTGAGATGCCAGCTCCTTTCATTCAGTCAGTAGCTTCAAACATTTCTGGTATATGAATAACATGATGTTTTTCAATGGCAAAAATCAATGAATATTGTAAATGCACAAACAGTAATTTCTCCGCATTGCAAGGTGCAATTCTGAAATTTTTTGCTTTTTCCTGCTCCTCTTAGCATGATAAAGAAGATTCACAGAGAGTGAGATGCCAGCTCCTTTCATTCAGTCAGTAGCTTCAATCATTTCTGAACGTTTTTCAATGGCAAAAATCAATGAATATTGTAAATGCACAAACAGTAATTTCTCCGCATTGCAAGGTGCAATTCTGAAATTTTTTGCTTTTTCCTGCTCCTCTTAGCATGATAAACAAGATTCAAAGAGAGTGAGATGCCAGCTCCTTTCATTCAGTCAGTAGCTTCAATCATTTCTGGACGTTTTTCAATGGCAAAAATCAATGAATATTGTAAATGCACAAACAGTAATTTCTCCGCATTGCAAGGTGCAATTCTGAAATTTTTTGCTTTTTCCTGCTCCTCTTAGCATGATAAAGAAGATTCAAAGAGAGTGAGATGCCAGCTCCTTTCATTCAGTCAGTAGCTTCAATCATTTCTGGTATATGAATAACATGATGTTTTTCAATGGCAAAAATCAATGAATATTGTAAATGCACAAACAGTAATTTCTCCGCATTGCAAGGTGCAATTCTGAAATTTTTTGCTTTTTCCTGCTCCTCTTAGCATGATAAAGAAGATTCAAAGAGAGTGAGATGCCAGCTCCTTTCATTCAGTCAGTAGCTTCAAACATTTCTGGACGTTTTTCAATAGCAAAAATCATTGAATATTGTAAATGCACAAACAGTAATTTCTCCGCATTGCAAGGTGCAATTCTGAAATTTTTTGCTTTTTCCTGCTCCTCTTAGCATGATAAAGAAGATTCAAAGAGAGTGAGATGCCAGCTCCTTTCATTCAGTCAGTAGCTTCAATCATTTCTGGTATATGAATAACATGATGTTTTTCAATGGCAAAAATCAATGAATATTGTAAATGCACAAACAGTAATTTCTCCGCATTGCAAGGTGCAATTCTGAAATTTTTTGCTTTTTCCTGCTCCTCTTAGCATGATAAAGAAGATTCAAAGAGAGTGAGATGCCAGCTCCTTTCATTCAGTCAGTAGCTTCAAACATTTCTGGTATATGAATAACATGATGTTTTTCAATGGCAAAAATCAATGAATATTGTAAATGCACAAACAGTAATTTCTCCGCATTGGAAGGTGCAATTCTGAAATTTTTTGCTTTTTCCTGCTCCTCTTAGCATGATAAAGAAGATTCAAAGAGAGTGAGATGCCAGCTCCTTTCATTCAGTCAGTAGCTTCAATCAATTCTGGACGTTTTTCAATGGCAAAAATCATTGAATATTGTAAATGCACAAACAGTAATTTCTCCGCATTGCAAGGTGCAATTCTGAAATTTTTTGCTTTTTCCTGCTCCTCTTAGCATGATAAAGAAGATTCAAAGAGAGTGAGATGCCAGCTCCTTTCATTCAGTCAGTAGCTTCAATCATTTCTGGTATATGAATAACATGATGTTTTTCAATGGCAAAAATCAATGAATATTGTAAATGCACAAACAGTAATTTCTCCGCATTGCAAGGTGCAATTCTGAAATTTTTTGCTTTTTCCTGCTCCTCTTAGCATGATAAAGAAGATTCAAAGAGAGTGAGATGCCAGCTCCTTTCATTCAGTCAGTAGCTTCAATCATTTCTGGACGTTTTTCAATGGCAAAAATCAATGAATATTGTAAATGCACAAACAGTAATTTCTCCGCATTGCAAGGTGCAATTCTGAAATTTTTTGCTTTTTCCTGCTCCTCTTAGCATGATAAACAAGATTCAAAGAGAGTGAGATGCCAGCTCCTTTCATTCAGTCAGTAGCTTCAATCATTTCTGGACGTTTTTCAATGGCAAAAATCAATGAATATTGTAAATGCACAAACAGTAATTTCTCCGCATTGCAAGGTGCAATTCTGAAATTTTTTGCTTTTTTCTGCTCCTCTTAGCATGATAAAGAAGACTCAAAGAGAGTGAGATGCCAGCTCCTTTCATTCAGTCAGTAGCTTCAAACATTTCTGGTATATGAATAACATGATGTTTTTCAATGGCAAAAATCAATGAATATTGTAAATGCACAAACAGTAATTTCTCCGCATTGCAAGGTGCAATTCTGAAATTTTTTGCTTTTTCCTGCTCCTCTTAGCATGATAAAGAAGATTCAAAGAGAGTGAGATGCCAGCTCCTTTCATTCAGTCAGTAGCTTCAATCATTTCAGGACGTTTTTCAATGGCAAAAATCAATGAATATTGTAAATGCACAAACAGTAATTTCTCCGCATTGCAAGGTGCAATTCTGAAATTTTTTGCTTTTTCCTGCTCCTCTTAGCATGATAAACAAGATTCAAAGAGAGTGAGATGCCAGCTCCTTTCATTCAGTCAGTAGCTTCAATCATTTCTGGACGTTTTTCAATGGCAAAAATCAATGAATATTGTAAATGCACAAACAGTAATTTCTCCGCATTGCAAGGTGCAATTCTGAAATTTTTTGCTTTTTCCTGCTCCTCTTAGCATGATAAAGAAGATTCAAAGAGAGTGAGATGCCAGCTCCTTTCATTCAGTCAGTAGCTTCAATCATTTCTGGACGTTTTTCAATGGCAAAAATCATTGAATATTGTAAATGCACAAACAGTAATTTCTCCGCATTGCAAGGTGCAATTCTGAAATTTTTTGCTTTTTCCTGCTCCTCTTAGCATGATAAAGAAGATTCAAAGAGAGTGAGATGCCAGCTCCTTTCATTCAGTCAGTAGCTTCAATCATTTCTGGTATATGAATAACGATGTTTTTCAATGGCAAAAATCAATGAATATTGTAAATGCACAAACAGTAATTTCTCCGCATTGCAAGGTGCAATTCTGAAATTTTTTGCTTTTTCCTGCTCCTCTTACCATGATAAACAAGATTCAAAGAGAGTGAGATGCCAGCTCCTTTCATTCAGTCAGTAGCTTCAATCATTTCTGGACGTTTTTCAATGGCAAAAATCATTGAATATTGTAAATGCACAAACAGTAATTTCTCCGCATTGCAAGGTGCAATTCTGAAATTTTTTGCTTTTTCCTGCTCCTCTTAGCATGATAAAGAAGATTCAAAGAGAGTGAGATGCCAGCTCCTTTCATTCAGTCAGTAGCTTCAATCATTTCTGGTATATGAATAACGATGTTTTTCAATGGCAAAAATCAATGAATATTGTAAATGCACAAACAGTAATTTCTCCGCATTGCAAGGTGCAATTCTGAAATTTTTTGCTTTTTCCTGCTCCTCTTAGCATGATAAAGAAGATTCAAAGAGAGTGAGATGCCAGCTCCTTTCATTCAGTCAGTAGCTTCAATCATTTCTGGACGTTTTTCAATGGCAAAAATCAATGAATATTGTAAATGCACAAACAGTAATTTCTCCGCATTGCAAGGTGCAATTCTGAAATTTTTTGCTTTTTCCTGCTCCTCTTAGCATGATAAACAAGATTCAAAGAGAGTGAGATGCCAGCTCCTTTCATTCAGTCAGTAGCTTCAATCATTTCTGGACGTTTTTCAATGGCAAAAATCAATGAATATTGTAAATGCACAAACAGTAATTTCTCCGCATTGCAAGGTGCAATTCTGAAATTTTTTGCTTTTTTCTGCTCCTCTTAGCATGATAAAGAAGACTCAAAGAGAGTGAGATGCCAGCTCCTTTCATTCAGTCAGTAGCTTCAAACATTTCTGGTATATGAATAACATGATGTTTTTCAATGGCAAAAATCAATGAATATTGTAAATGCACAAACAGTAATTTCTCCGCATTGCAAGGTGCAATTCTGAAATTTTTTGCTTTTTCCTGCTCCTCTTAGCATGATAAAGAAGATTCAAAGAGAGTGAGATGCCAGCTCCTTTCATTCAGTCAGTAGCTTCAATCATTTCTGGACGTTTTTCAATGGCAAAAATCAATGAATATTGTAAATGCACAAACAGTAATTTCTCCGCATTGCAAGGTGCAATTCTGAAATTTTTTGCTTTTTCCTGCTCCTCTTAGCATGATAAAGAAGATTCAAAGAGAGTGAGATGCCAGCTCCTTTCATTCAGTCAGTAGCTTCAATCATTTCTGGTATATGAATAACATGATGTTTTTCAATGGCAAAAATCAATGAATATTGTAAATGCACAAACAGTAATTTCTCCGCATTGCAAGGTGCAATTCTGAAATTTTTTGCTTTTTCCTGCTCCTCTTAGCATGATAAAGAAGATTCAAAGAGAGTGAGATAAACTTTTTGTGACCTACTTTCTTCCCCTCTCACGAAAATTTTCAATCATGCTTCCTCAATAAGCTCCTTCCCCTCAGAAATGCTGGAAGCCACCATTACCCTAATACCCAAGTCTAAGGATGAGAGAGATAATGTTAAAAATTATAGGCCCATTTCGCTAATTAACACTGATATTAAGATATATTCGAAAATTCTGGCCAATCGTTTATCGACTATTCTCCCATCTCTCATCAACGATGATCAGATTGGCTTCGTTGGTGGGAGGCAAGCAACTGATGGCTCTAGAACACTTCTGAATATTATTAAGGTGATAAATACGGCGAAACTCCCAACTTCATTGCTTGCTTTAGACGCTGAAAAAGCTTTTGACAGGTTAAATTGGCTATACCTTAAACTCACCCTTATTAAATTCGGTTTTGATAACAAATTTCTCTCTTCAATTATGGCCCTCTATTCTAACCCCCAAGCAAAAATTTATGTTAACAATTATCTCTCAAATCCAATCCCTATCACAAATGGTACTAGACAGGGTTGCCCACTTTCCCCCCTTCTCTTTGTCCTGGCTATGGAGCCTTTGGCACAGAGGATTAGAGAAAACACTGACATTAGGGGGATTTCTACCCCATCTCGAGAATTTAAAATTGGCCTCTTTGCAGATGATGTTATGCTTTCCTTGCTGGACCCAGTAAATTCGGTTGCGGAAGTTTCGAAGGTTCTAGAACTATTCTCTCAGATTTCTTATTTTAAGATCAATAATGAGAAGTCTAAACTTTTAAACATTAATCTGGACCGTCAGACGAGAGAGGTTTTACACTCGAGATTTTCCTTCGGTTTGGCTAAACGCAATCTGACTTATTTGGGGATCAGTATTGGTAAAACTATTAACTCAACAATTTCTGACAACCTGGTTCTGATTGAGGATATCGTCCGTGGAGATTTGATGGAATTTTTGAAAAGAGATTTGTCATGGTGGGGTAGAGTCCTCTCTATTAAGATGTTTGTTCTACCCAAAATCTTGTATTTTTTCCGCAACTTACCTTTAACTATTTCTCACATCTTTATTCAAAAAATTCAAAATCAGATTAATTCCTATGTCTGGGATAATAAACGTGCGAGGATATCTGCAGATATATTGTACAAGAATAAGTGCAACGGAGGTCTGAGCCACCCTAATATTTCCGCTTACTATTTGGCAAACCTCATCAAACAGAGCAGTAATTGGTTTAATTCTGACAGTCCCCCAGCTTGGATGACTCTGGAGACCTTCTTAAATAATGGTTCTTCTCCCCGTGAATTGTTACTTAGGCATCTCTTTAAACAGTGCACTCATGATTCTTCCCATCCTATTTTCCAGGCGATTATTGACGCCTGGAAAAAAATCGCCAAAAGAAAGAAAAAGAGTCCCCTAAGAGATTCTGATAGGGATAAGTTTTCTTTTGTCAAAAATTTTCCAATTGGTTTTGTTGCTGATCTGTATAACTCTTCCATTCCAGATCAATGGGACAATAAAGGGTTAAGGAAAATTGGAGACTTCTATGAAGCTTCTGCCTTTATTCCTTTCCAAACTCTTAAAAAAAGATTCAACTTACCTTCCTCTGATTTCTTTTTATACTCTCATTTAAAGAGCATTATTCTGGAATTTATTTCTGGTAAACTTATTGTTTCTGAAACCTCGGTGAACCTGTTAAGCAACCCATCCCACAAAATTTTTTGGAGCCTGAGACACATATATAACAGCTTCAATAATGATCTTTCCTTCCAAAAACACCTCTACATGATACGCTGGGAAAAAGATCTAAAACTCAATTTCCAATCCGATCAATGGGAGAGTGCTGTTCTTTTTTCTCAGGCCTCTAATATATCTATGCCCTTACAAGAGGCTTACTTCAAAATTCTAACCAGATGGTATTACACTCCAATCAGGCTTCACCATATAAAGCCCAGCAACTCTCCCCTTTGTTGGAGGGAGTGCGGCCTTAGGGGAGATCTTTTACATCTCTTTTGGAGCTGCCCTAAAATCCGGAATCTATGGGCTCAGATCTCTTCTTTGGTAGATGACCTTTTAGGCAGACCTGTAGTATTGACCCCTCAAATGGCTTTACTATCCTTAGATCTTGAACCATATAAGTCGTTTGAAAGATCTTTGGTGATTCACTTATTTTCAGTGTGTAAGAACGCATTGGCTTTTTATTGGAGAAAGTCACATGTCCCCACTTTGGAGGACTTAGTTGATAAGATGAATCTCCATAGAATATTTGAACTAAGATTTGCCCTTATTAACAATAATTTACTTAAATTTTCTAGGAAGTGGGATATTTGGCTCACTAAATTCCCTCAACCCTCTCATAACGCTGGAACATCTTAATGTGTGTCGTGTTTAGCTCATTAATATGTTTAATTTTTGCTAATGATAGTAATGTGTGTTTAAAGTGTTCAAATTTCTGCATTATCGTATATACTATTTGACGAACAAATTTCTCCCATCTTTCCTGATTATCCATTCCTGTTTGTTCCCTTTCCCTTTCCCTTCCCTCAGAATTTTTCCCTTATTATGAATATTCTTTTGTCACTACTTTTATGCTACGTGTGTTATTCCCCTGTTAAATTGTTTATTAAAAATAAAAAAATATGGTAAAACAAAGAGAGTGAGATGCCAGCTCCTTTCATTCAGTCAGTAGCTTCAATCATTTCTGGACGTTTTTCAATGGCAAAAATCAATGAATATTGTAAATGCACAAACAGTAATTTCTCCGCATTGCAAGGTGCAATTCTGAATTTTATTGCTTTTTCCTGCTCCTCTTAGCATGATAAACAAGATTCAAAGAGAGTGAGATGAGAGCTCCTTTCATTCAGTCAGTAGCTTCAATCATTTCTGGATGTTTTTCAATGGCAAAAATCAATGAATATTGTAAATGCACAAACAGTAATTTCTCCGCATTGCAAGGTGCAATTCTGAAATTTTTTGCTTTTTCCTGCTCCTCTTAGCATGATAAAGAAGATTCAAAGAGAGTGAGATGCCAGCTCCTTTCATTCAGTCAGTAGCTTCAAACATTTCTGGTATATGAATAACATGATGTTTTTCAATGGCAAAAATCAATGAATATTGTAAATGCACAAACAGTAATTTCTCCGCATTGCAAGGTGCAATTCTGAAATTTTTTGCTTTTTCCTGCTCCTCTTAGCATGATAAAGAAGATTCAAAGAGAGTGAGATGCCAGCTCCTTTCATTCAGTCAGTAGCTTCAATCATTTCTGGACGTTTTTCAATGGCAAAAATCAATGAATATTGTAAATGCACAAACAGTAATTTCTCCGCATTGCAAGGTGCAATTCTGAAATTTTTTGCTTTTTCCTGCTCCTCTTAGCATGATAAACAAGATTCAAAGAGAGTGAGATGCCAGCTCCTTTCATTCAGTCAGTAGCTTCAATCATTTCTGGACGTTTTTCAATGGCAAAAATCAATGAATATTGTAAATGCACAAACAGTAATTTCTCCGCATTGCAAGGTGCAATTCTGAAATTTTTTGCTTTTTTGTGCTCCTCTTAGCATGATAAAGAAGACTCAAAGAGAGTGAGATGCCAGCTCCTTTCATTCAGTCAGTAGCTTCAAACATTTCTGGTATATGAATAACATGATGTTTTTCAATGGCAAAAATCAATGAATATTGTAAATGCACAAACAGTAATTTCTCCGCATTGCAAGGTGCAATTCTGAAATTTTTTGCTTTTTCCTGCTCCTCTTAGCATGATAAAGAAGATTCAAAGAGAGTGAGATGCTAGCTCCTTTCATTCAGTCAGTAGCTTCAATCATTTCTGGACGTTTTTCAATGGCAAAAATCAATGAATATTGTAAATGCACAAACAGTAATTTCTCCGCATTGCAAGGTGCAATTCTGAAATTTTTTGCTTTTTCCTGCTCCTCTTAGCATGATAAAGAAGATTCAAAGAGAGTGAGATGCCAGCTCCTTTCATTCAGTCAGTAGCTTCAATCATTTCTGGGATATGAATAACATGATGTTTTTCAATGGCAAAAATCAATGAATATTGTAAATGCACAAACAGTAATTTCTCCGCATTGCAAGGTGCAATTCTGAAATTTTTTGCTTTTTCCTGCTCCTCTTAGCATGATAAAGAAGATTCAAAGAGAGTGAGATGCCAGCTCCTTTCATTCAGTCAGTAGCTTCAATCATTTCTGGACGTTTTTCAATGGCAAAAATCAATGAATATTGTAAATGCACAAACAGTAATTTCTCCGCATTGCAAGGTGCAATTCTGAAATTTTTTGCTTTTTCCTGCTCCTCTTAGCATGATAAACAAGATTCAAAGAGAGTGAGATGCCAGCTCCTTTCATTCAGTCAGTAGCTTCAATCATTTCTGGACGTTTTTCAATGGCAAAAATCAATGAATATTGTAAATGCACAAACAGTAATTTCTCCGCATTGCAAGGTGCAATTCTGAAATTTTTTGCTTTTTCCTGCTCCTCTTAGCATGATAAAGAAGATTCAAAGAGAGTGAGATGCCAGCTCCTTTCATTCAGTCAGTAGCTTCAATCAATTCTGGTATATGAATAACATGATGTTTTTCAATGGCAAAAATCAATGAATATTGTAAATGCACAAACAGTAATTTCTCCGCATTGCAAGGTGCAATTCTGAAATTTTTTCCTTTTTCCTGCTCCTCTTAGCATGATAAAGAAGATTCAAAGAGAGTGAGATGCCAGCTCCTTTCATTCAGTCAGTAGCTTCAATCATTTCTGGATGTTTTTCAATGGCAAAAATCAATGAATATTGTAAATGCACAAACAGTAATTTCTCCGCATTGCAAGGTGCAATTCTGAAATTTTTTGCTTTTTCCTGCTCCTCTTAGCATGATAAAGAAGATTCAAAGAGAGTGAGATGCCAGCTCCTTTCATTCAGTCAGTAGCTTCAAACATTTCTGGTATATGAATAACATGGTTTTTCAATGGCAAAAATCAATGAATATTGTAAATGCACAAACAGTAATTTCTCCGCATTGCAAGGTGCAATTCTGAAATTTTTTGCTTTTTCCTGCTCCTCTTAGCATGATAAAGAAGATTCAAAGAGAGTGAGATGCCAGCTCCTTTCATTCAGTCAGTAGCTTCAATCATTTCTGGACGTTTTTCAATGGCAAAAATCAATGAATATTGTAAATGCACAAAAAGTAATTTCTCCGCATTGCAAGGTGCAATTCTGAAATTTTTTGCTTTTTCCTGCTCCTCTTAGCATGATAAAGAAGATTCAAAGAGAGTGAGATGCCAGCTCCTTTCATTCAGTCAGTAGCTTCAAACATTTCTGGTATATGAATAACATGATGTTTTTCAATGGCAAAAATCAATGAATATTGTAAATGCACAAACAGTAATTTCTCCGCATTGCAAGGTGCAATTCTGAAATTTTTTGCTTTTTCCTGCTCCTCTTAGCATGATAAAGAAGATTCACAGAGAGTGAGATGCCAGCTCCTTTCATTCAGTCAGTAGCTTCAATCATTTCTGGACGTTTTTCAATGGCAAAAATCAATGAATATTGTAAATGCACAAACAGTAATTTCTCCGCATTGCAAGGTGCAATTCTGAAATTTTTTGCTTTTTCCTGCTCCTCTTAGCATGATAAACAAGATTCAAAGAGAGTGAGATGCCAGCTCCTTTCATTCAGTCAGTAGCTTCAATCATTTCTGGACGTTTTTCAATGGCAAAAATCAATGAATATTGTAAATGCACAAACAGTAATTTCTCCGCATTGCAAGGTGCAATTCTGAAATTTTTTGCTTTTTTCTGCTCCTCTTAGCATGATAAAGAAGACTCAAAGAGAGTGAGATGCCAGCTCCTTTCATTCAGTCAGTAGCTTCAAACATTTCTGGTATATGAATAACATGATGTTTTTCAATGGCAAAAATCAATGAATATTGTAAATGCACAAACAGTAATTTCTCCGCATTGCAAGGTGCAATTCTGAAATTTTTTGCTTTTTCCTGCTCCTCTTAGCATGATAAAGAAGATTCAAAGAGAGTGAGATGCCAGCTCCTTTCATTCAGTCAGTAGCTTCAATCATTTCTGGACGTTTTTCAATGGCAAAAATCAATGAATATTGTAAATGCACAAACAGTAATTTCTCCGCATTGCAAGGTGCAATTCTGAAATTTTTTGCTTTTTCCTGCTCCTCTTAGCATGATAAACAAGATTCAAAGAGAGTGAGATGCCAGCTCCTTTCATTCAGTCAGTAGCTTCAATCATTTCTGGACGTTTTTCAATGGCAAAAATCAATGAATATTGTAAATGCACAAACAGTAATTTCTCCGCATTGCAAGGTGCAATTCTGAAATTTTTTGCTTTTTCCTGCTCCTCTTAGCATGATAAAGAAGATTCAAAGAGAGTGAGATGCCAGCTCCTTTCATTCAGTCAGTAGCTTCAATCATTTCTGGACGTTTTTCAATGGCAAAAATCATTGAATATTGTAAATGCACAAACAGTAATTTCTCCGCATTGCAAGGTGCAATTCTGAAATTTTTTGCTTTTTCCTGCTCCTCTTAGCATGATAAAGAAGATTCAAAGAGAGTGAGATGCCAGCTCCTTTCATTCAGTCAGTAGCTTCAATCATTTCTGGTATATGAATAACATGATGTTTTTCAATGGCAAAAATCAATGAATATTGTAAATGCACAAACAGTAATTTCTCCGCATTGCAAGGTGCAATTCTGAAATTTTTTGCTTTTTCCTGCTCCTCTTAGCATGATAAAGAAGATTCAAAGAGAGTGAGATGCCAGCTCCTTTCATTCAGTCAGTAGCTTCAAACATTTCTGGACGTTTTTCAATAGCAAAAATCATTGAATATTGTAAATGCACAAACAGTAATTTCTCCGCATTGCAAGGTGCAATTCTGAAATTTTTTGCTTTTTCCTGCTCCTCTTAGCATGATAAAGAAGATTCAAAGAGAGTGAGATGCCAGCTCCTTTCATTCAGTCAGTAGCTTCAATCATTTCTGGTATATGAATAACATGATGTTTTTCAATGGCAAAAATCAATGAATATTGTAAATGCACAAACAGTAATTTCTCCGCATTGCAAGGTGCAATTCTGAAATTTTTTGCTTTTTCCTGCTCCTCTTAGCATGATAAAGAAGATTCAAAGAGAGTGAGATGCCAGCTCCTTTCATTCAGTCAGTAGCTTCAATCATTTCTGGTATATGAATAACATGATGTTTTTCAATGGCAAAAATCAATGAATATTGTAAATGCACAAACAGTAATTTCTCCGCATTGCAAGGTGCAATTCTGAAATTTTTTGCTTTTTCCTGCTCCTCTTAGCATGATAAAGAAGATTCAAAGAGAGTGAGATGCCAGCTCCTTTCATTCAGTCAGTAGCTTCAAACATTTCTGGACGTTTTTCAATAGCAAAAATCATTGAATATTGTAAATGCACAAACAGTAATTTCTCCGCATTGCAAGGTGCAATTCTGAAATTTTTTGCTTTTTCCTGCTCCTCTTAGCATGATAAAGAAGATTCAAAGAGAGTGAGATGCCAGCTCCTTTCATTCAGTCAGTAGCTTCAATCATTTCTGGTATATGAATAACATGATGTTTTTCAATGGCAAAAATCAATGAATATTGTAAATGCACAAACAGTAATTTCTCCGCATTGCAAGGTGCAATTCTGAAATTTTTTGCTTTTTCCTGCTCCTCTTAGCATGATAAAGAAGATTCAAAGAGAGTGAGATGCCAGCTCCTTTCATTCAGTCAGTAGCTTCAAACATTTCTGGTATATGAATAACATGATGTTTTTCAATGGCAAAAATCAATGAATATTGTAAATGCACAAACAGTAATTTCTCCGCATTGGAAGGTGCAATTCTGAAATTTTTTGCTTTTTCCTGCTCCTCTTAGCATGATAAAGAAGATTCAAAGAGAGTGAGATGCCAGCTCCTTTCATTCAGTCAGTAGCTTCAATCATTTCTGGACGTTTTTCAATGGCAAAAATCATTGAATATTGTAAATGCACAAACAGTAATTTCTCCGCATTGCAAGGTGCAATTCTGAAATTTTTTGCTTTTTCCTGCTCCTCTTAGCATGATAAAGAAGATTCAAAGAGAGTGAGATGCCAGCTCCTTTCATTCAGTCAGTAGCTTCAATCATTTCTGGTATATGAATAACATGATGTTTTTCAATGGCAAAAATCAATGAATATTGTAAATGCACAAACAGTAATTTCTCCGCATTGCAAGGTGCAATTCTGAAATTTTTTGCTTTTTCCTGCTCCTCTTAGCATGATAAAGAAGATTCAAAGAGAGTGAGATGCCAGCTCCTTTCATTCAGTCAGTAGCTTCAATCATTTCTGGACGTTTTTCAATGGCAAAAATCAATGAATATTGTAAATGCACAAACAGTAATTTCACCGCATTGCAAGGTGCAATTCTGAAATTTTTTGCTTTTTCCTGCTCCTCTTAGCATGATAAACAAGATTCAAAGAGAGTGAGATGCCAGCTCCTTTCATTCAGTCAGTAGCTTCAATCATTTCTGGACGTTTTTCAATGGCAAAAATCAATGAATATTGTAAATGCACAAACAGTAATTTCTCCGCATTGCAAGGTGCAATTCTGAAATTTTTTGCTTTTTCCTGCTCCTCTTAGCATGATAAAGAAGATTCAAAGAGAGTGAGATGCCAGCTCCTTTCATTCAGTCAGTAGCTTCAAACATTTCTGGTATATGAATAGCATGATGTTTTTCAATGGCAAAAATCAATGAATATTGTAAATGCACAAACAGTAATTTCTCCGCATTGCAAGGTGCAATTCTGAAATTTTTTGCTTTTTCCTGCTCCTCTTAGCATGATAAAGAAGATTCAAAGAGAGTGAGATGCCAGCTCCTTTCATTCAGTCAGTAGCTTCAATTATTTCTGGACGTTTTTCAATGGCAAAAATCATTGAATATTGTAAATGCACAAACAGTAATTTCTCCGCATTGCAAGGTGCAATTCTGAAATTTTTTGCTTTTTCCTGCTCCTCTTAGCATGATAAAGAAGATTCAAAGAGAGTGAGATGCCAGCTCCTTTCATTCAGTCAGTAGCTTCAATCATTTCTGGTATATGAATAACGATGTTTTTCAATGGCAAAAATCAATGAATATTGTAAATGCACAAACAGTAATTTCTCCGCATTGCAAGGTGCAATTCTGAAATTTTTTGCTTTTTCCTGCTCCTCTTAGCATGATAAACAAGATTCAAAGAGAGTGAGATGAGAGCTCCGTTCATTCAGTCAGTAGCTTCAATCATTTCTGGATGTTTTTCAATGGCAAAAATCAATGAATATTGTAAATGCACAAACAGTAATTTCTCCGCATTGCAAGGTGCAATTCTGAAATTTTTTGCTTTTTCCTGCTCCTCTTAGCATGATAAAGAAGATTCAAAGAGAGTGAGATGCCAGCTCCTTTCATTCAGTCAGTAGCTTCAAACATTTCTGGTATATGAATAACATGATGTTTTTCAATGGCAAAAATCAATGAATATTGTAAATGCACAAACAGTAATTTCTCCGCATTGCAAGGTGCAATTCTGAAATTTTTTGCTTTTTCCTGCTCCTCTTAGCATGATAAAGAAGATTCAAAGAGAGTGAGATGCCAGCTCCTTTCATTCAGTCAGTAGCTTCAATCATTTCTGGTATATGAATAACATGATGTTTTTCAATTGCAAAAATCAATGAATATTGTAAATGCACAAACAGTAATTTCTCCGCATTGCAAGGTGCAATTCTGAAATTTTTTGCTTTTTCCTGCTCCTCTTAGCATGATAAACAAGATTCAAAGAGAGTGAGATGCCAGCTCCTTTCATTCAGTCAGTAGCTTCAATCATTTCTGGACGTTTTTCAATGGCAAAAATCATTGAATATTGTAAATGCACAAACAGTAATTTCTCCGCATTGCAAGGTGCAATTCTGAAATTTTTTGCTTTTTCCTGCTCCTCTTAGCATGATAAAGAAGATTCAAAGAGAGTGAGATGCCAGCTCCTTTCATTCAGTCAGTAGCTTCAATCATTTCTGGTATATGAATAACGATGTTTTTCAATGGCAAAAATCAATGAATATTGTAAATGCACAAACAGTAATTTCTCCGCATTGCAAGGTGCAATTCTGAAATTTTTTGCTTTTTCCTGCTCCTCTTAGCATGATAAAGAAGATTCAAAGAGAGTGAGATGCCAGCTCCTTTCATTCAGTCAGTAGCTTCAATCATTTCTGGACGTTTTTCAATGGCAAAAACAATAAATATTGTAAATGCACAAACAGTAATTTCTCCGCATTGCAAGGTGCAATTCTGAAATTTTTTGCTTTTTCCTGCTCCTCTTAGCATGATAAACAAGATGCAAAGTGAGTGAGATGCCAGCTCCTTTCATTGTCAGTAGCTTCAATCATTTCTGGACGTTTTTCAATGGCAAAAATCAATGAATATTGTAAATGCACAAACAGTAATTTCTCCGCATTGCAAGGTGCAATTCTGAAATTTTTTGCTTTTTTCTGCTCCTCTTAGCATGATAAAGAAGACTCAAAGAGACTGAGATGCCAGCTCCTTTCATTCAGTCAGTAGCTTCAAACATTTCTGGTATATGAATAACATGATGTTTTTCAATGGCAAAAATCAATGAATATTGTAAATGCACAAACAGTAATTTCTCCGCACTGCAAGGTGCAATTCTGAAAATTTTTGCTTTTTCCTGCTCCTCTTAGCATGATAAAGAAGATTCAAAGAGAGTGAGATGCCAGCTCCTTTCATTCAGTCAGTAGCTTCAATCATTTCTGGACGTTTTTCAATGGCAAAAATCAATGAATATTGTAAATGCACAAACAGTAATTTCTCCGCATTGCAAGGTGCAATTCTGAAATTTTTTGCTTTTTCCTGCTCCTCTTAGCATGATAAAGAAGATTCAAAGAGAGTGAGATGCCAGCTCCTTTCATTCAGTCAGTAGCTTCAATCATTTCTGGTATATGAATAACATGATGTTTTTCAATTGCAAAAATCAATGAATATTGTAAATGCACAAACAGTAATTTCTCCGCATTGCAAGGTGCAATTCTGAAATTTTTTGCTTTTTCCTGCTCCTCTTAGCATGATAAAGAAGATTCAAAGAGAGTGAGATGCCAGCTCCTTTCATTCAGTCAGTAGCTTCAATCATTTCTGGACGTTTTTCAATGGCAAAAATCAATGAATATTGTAAATGCACAAACAGTATTTTCTCCGCATTGCAAGGTGCAATTCTGAATTTTATTGCTTTTTCCTGCTCCTCTTAGCATGATAAACAAGATTCAAAGAGAGTGAGATGAGAGCTCCTTTCATTCAGTCAGTAGCTTCAATCATTTCTGGATGTTTTTCAATGGCAAAAATCAATGAATATTGTAAATGCACAAACAGTAATTTCTCCGCATTGCAAGGTGCAATTCTGAAATTTTTTGCTTTTTCCTGCTCCTCTTAGCATGATAAAGAAGATTCAAAGAGAGTGAGATGCCAGCTCCTTTCATTCAGTCAGTAGCTTCAAACATTTCTGGTATATGAATAACATGATGTTTTTCAATGGCAAAAATCAATGAATATTGTAAATGCACAAACAGTAATTTCTCCGCATTGCAAGGTGCAATTCTGAAATTTTTTGCTTTTTCCTGCTCCTCTTAGCATGATAAAGAAGATTCAAAGAGAGTGAGATGCCAGCTCCTTTCATTCAGTCAGTAGCTTCAATCATTTCTGGACGTTTTTCAATGGCAAAAATCAATGAATATTGTAAATGCACAAACAGTAATTTCTCCGCATTGCAAGGTGCAATTCTGAAATTTTTTGCTTTTTCCTGCTCCTCTTAGCATGATAAACAAGATTCAAAGAGAGTGAGATGCCAGCTCCTTTCATTCAGTCAGTAGCTTCAATCATTTCTGGACGTTTTTCAATGGCAAAAATCAGTGAATATTGTAAATGCACAAACAGTAATTTCTCCGCATTGCAAGGTGCAATTCTGAAATTTTTTGCTTTTTTGTGCTCCTCTTAGCATGATAAAGAAGACTCAAAGAGAGTGAGATGCCAGCTCCTTTCATTCAGTCAGTAGCTTCAAACATTTCTGGTATATGAATAACATGATGTTTTTCAATGGCAAAAATCAATGAATATTGTAAATGCACAAACAGTAATTTCTCCGCATTGCAAGGTGCAATTCTGAAATTTTTTGCTTTTTCCTGCTCCTCTTAGCATGATAAAGAAGATTCAAAGAGAGTGAGATGCCAGCTCCTTTCATTCAGTCAGTAGCTTCAATCATTTCTGGACGTTTTTCAATGGCAAAAATCAATGAATATTGTAAATGCACAAACAGTAATTTCTCCGCATTGCAAGGTGCAATTCTGAAATTTTTTGCTTTTTCCTGCTCCTCTTAGCATGATAAAGAAGATTCAAAGAGAGTGAGATGCCAGCTCCTTTCATTCAGTCAGTAGCTTCAATCATTTCTGGTATATGAATAACATGATGTTTTTCAATGGCAAAAATCAATGAATATTGTAAATGCACAAACAGTAATTTCTCCGCATTGCAAGGTGCAATTCTGAAATTTTTTGCTTTTTCCTGCTCCTCTTAGCATGATAAAGAAGATTCAAAGAGAGTGAGATGCCAGCTCCTTTCATTCAGTCAGTAGCTTCAATCATTTCTGGACGTTTTTCAATGGCAAAAATCAATGAATATTGTAAATGCACAAACAGTAATTTCTCCGCATTGCAAGGTGCAATTCTGAATTTTTTTGCTTTTTCCTGCTCCTCTTAGCATGATAAACAAGATTCAAAGAGAGTGAGATGAGAGCTCCTTTCATTCAGTCAGTAGCTTCAATCATTTCTGGATGTTTTTCAATGGCAAAAATCAATGAATATTGTAAATGCACAAACAGTAATTTCTCCGCATTGCAAGGTGCAATTCTGAAATTTTTTGCTTTTTCCTGCTCCTCTTAGCATGATAAAGAAGATTCAAAGAGAGTGAGATGCCAGCTCCTTTCATTCAGTCAGTAGCTTCAAACATTTCTGGTATATGAATAACATGATGTTTTTCAATGGCAAAAATCAATGAATATTGTAAATGCACAAACAGTAATTTCTCCGCATTGCAAGGTGCAATTCTGAAATTTTTTGCTTTTTCCTGCTCCTCTTAGCATGATAAAGAAGATTCAAAGAGAGTGAGATGCCAGCTCCTTTCATTCAGTCAGTAGCTTCAATCATTTCTGGACGTTTTTCAATGGCAAAAATCAATGAATATTGTAAATGCACAAACAGTAATTTCTCCGCATTGCAAGGTGCAATTCTGAAATTTTTTGCTTTTTCCTGCTCCTCTTAGCATGATAAACAAGATTCAAAGAGAGTGAGATGCCAGCTCCTTTCATTCAGTCAGTAGCTTCAATCATTTCTGGACGTTTTTCAATGGCAAAAATCAGTGAATATTGTAAATGCACAAACAGTAATTTCTCCGCATTGCAAGGTGCAATTCTGAAATTTTTTGCTTTTTTGTGCTCCTCTTAGCATGATAAAGAAGACTCAAAGAGAGTGAGATGCCAGCTCCTTTCATTCAGTCAGTAGCTTCAAACATTTCTGGTATATGAATAACATGATGTTTTTCAATGGCAAAAATCAATGAATATTGTAAATGCACAAACAGTAATTTCTCCGCATTGCAAGGTGCAATTCTGAAATTTTTTGCTTTTTCCTGCTCCTCTTAGCATGATAAAGAAGATTCAAAGAGAGTGAGATGCCAGCTCCTTTCATTCAGTCAGTAGCTTCAATCATTTCTGGACGTTTTTCAATGGCAAAAATCAATGAATATTGTAAATGCACAAACAGTAATTTCTCCGCATTGCAAGGTGCAATTCTGAAATTTTTTGCTTTTTCCTGCTCCTCTTAGCATGATAAAGAAGATTCAAAGAGAGTGAGATGCCAGCTCCTTTCATTCAGTCAGTAGCTTCAATCATTTCTGGTATATGAATAACATGATGTTTTTCAATGGCAAAAATCAATGAATATTGTAAATGCACAAACAGTAATTTCTCCGCATTGCAAGGTGCAATTCTGAAATTTTTTGCTTTTTCCTGCTCCTCTTAGCATGATAAAGAAGATTCAAAGAGAGTGAGATGCCAGCTCCTTTCATTCAGTCAGTAGCTTCAATCATTTCTGGACGTTTTTCAATGGCAAAAATCAATGAATATTGTAAATGCACAAACAGTAATTTCTCCGCATTGCAAGGTGCAATTCTGAATTTTTTTGCTTTTTCCTGCTCCTCTTAGCATGATAAACAAGATTCAAAGAGAGTGAGATGAGAGCTCCTTTCATTCAGTCAGTAGCTTCAATCATTTCTGGATGTTTTTCAATGGCAAAAATCAATGAATATTGTAAATGCACAAACAGTAATTTCTCCGCATTGCAAGGTGCAATTCTGAAATTTTTTGCTTTTTCCTGCTCCTCTTAGCATGATAAAGAAGATTCAAAGAGAGTGAGATGCCAGCTCCTTTCATTCAGTCAGTAGCTTCAAACATTTCTGGTATATGAATAACATGATGTTTTTCAATGGCAAAAATCAATGAATATTGTAAATGCACAAACAGTAATTTCTCCGCATTGCAAGGTGCAATTCTGAAATTTTTTGCTTTTTCCTGCTCCTCTTAGCATGATAAAGAAGATTCAAAGAGAGTGAGATGCCAGCTCCTTTCATTCAGTCAGTAGCTTCAATCATTTCTGGACGTTTTTCAATGGCAAAAATCAATGAATATTGTAAATGCACAAACAGTAATTTCTCCGCATTGCAAGGTGCAATTCTGAAATTTTTTGCTTTTTCCTGCTCCTCTTAGCATGATAAACAAGATTCAAAGAGAGTGAGATGCCAGCTCCTTTCATTCAGTCAGTAGCTTCAATCATTTCTGGACGTTTTTCAATGGCAAAAATCAATGAATATTGTAAATGCACAAACAGTAATTTCTCCGCATTGCAAGGTGCAATTCTGAAATTTTTTGCTTTTTTCTGCTCCTCTTAGCATGATAAAGAAGACTCAAAGAGAGTGAGATGCCAGCTCCTTTCATTCAGTCAGTAGCTTCAATCATTTCTCTTATATGAATAACATGATGTTTTTCAAAGGCAAAAATCAATGAATATTGTAAATGCACAAACAGTAATTTCTCCGCATTGCAAGGTGCAATTCTGAAATTTTTTGCTTTTTCCTGCTCCTCTTAGCATGATAAAGAAGATTCAAAGAGAGTGAGATGCCAGCTCCTTTCATTCAGTCAGTAGCTTCAATCATTTCTGGACTTTTTTCAATGGCAAAAATCAATGAATATTGTAAATGCACAAACAGTAATTTCTCCGCATTGCAAGGTGCAATTCTGAAATTTTTTGCTTTTTCCTGCTCCTCTTAGCATGATAAACAAGATTCAAAGAGAGTGAGATGCCAGCTCCTTTCATTCAGTCAGTAGCTTCAATAATTTCTGGACGTTTTTCAATGGCAAAAATCAATGAATATTTTAAATGCACAAACAGTAATTTCTCCGCATTGCAAGGTGCAATTCTGAAATTTTTTGCTTTTTCCTGCTCCTCTTAGCATGATAAAGAAGATTCAAAGAGAGTGAGATGCCAGCTCCTTTCATTCAGTCAGTAGCTTCAATCATTTCTGGACGTTTTTCAATGGCAAAAATCAATGAATATTGTAAATGCACAAACAGTAATTTCTCCGCATTGCAAGGTGCAATTCTGAAATTTTTTGCTTTTTTCTGCTCCTCTTAGCATGATAAAGAAGACTCAAAGAGAGTGAGATGCCAGCTCCTTTCATTCAGTCAGTAGCTTCAATCATTTCTCTTATATGAATAACATGATGTTTTTCAAAGGCAAAAATCAATGAATATTGTAAATGCACAAACAGTAATTTCTCCGCATTGCAAGGTGCAATTCTGAAATTTTTTGCTTTTTCCTGCTCCTCTTAGCATGATAAAGAAGATTCAAAGAGAGTGAGATGCCAGCTCCTTTCATTCAGTCAGTAGCTTCAATCATTTCTGGACTTTTTTCAATGGCAAAAATCAATGAATATTGTAAATGCACAAACAGTAATTTCTCCGCATTGCAAGGTGCAATTCTGAAATTTTTTGCTTTTTCCTGCTCCTCTTAGCATGATAAACAAGATTCAAAGAGAGTGAGATGCCAGCTCCTTTCATTCAGTCAGTAGCTTCAATAATTTCTGGACGTTTTTCAATGGCAAAAATCAATGAATATTTTAAATGCACAAACAGTAATTTCTCCGCATTGCAAGGTGCAATTCTGAAATTTTTTGCTTTTTCCTGCTCCTCTTAGCATGATAAAGAAGATTCAAAGAGAGTGAGATGCCAGCTCCTTTCATTCAGTCAGTAGCTTCAAACATTTCTGGTATATGAATAACATGATGTTTTTCAATGGCAAAAATCAATGAATATTGTAAATGCACAAACAGTAATTTCTCCGCATTGCAAGGTGCAATTCTGAAATTTTTTGCTTTTTCCTGCTCCTCTTAGCATGATAAAGAAGATTCAAAGAGAGTGAGATGCCAGCTCCTTTCATTCAGTCAGTAGCTTCAATCATTTCTGGACGTTTTTCAATGGCAAAAATCAATGAATATTGTAAATGCACAAACAGTAATTTCTCCGCATTGCAAGGTGCAATTCTGAAATTTTTTGCTTTTTCCTGCTCCTCTTAGCATGATAAACAAGATTCAAAGAGAGTGAGATGCCAGCTCCTTTCATTCAGTCAGTAGCTTCAATCATTTCTGGACGTTTTTCAATGGCAAAAATCAATGAATATTGTAAATGCACAAACAGTAATTTCTCCGCATTGCAAGGTGCAATTCTGAAATTTTTTGCTTTTTTCTGCTCCTCTTAGCATGATAAAGAAGACTCAAAGAGAGTGAGATGCCAGCTCCTTTCATTCAGTCAGTAGCTTCAATCATTTCTCTTATATGAATAACATGATGTTTTTCAAAGGCAAAAATCAATGAATATTGTAAATGCACAAACAGTAATTTCTCCGCATTGCAAGGTGCAATTCTGAAATTTTTTGCTTTTTCCTGCTCCTCTTAGCATGATAAAGAAGATTCAAAGAGAGTGAGATGCCAGCTCCTTTCATTCAGTCAGTAGCTTCAATCATTTCTGGACTTTTTTCAATGGCAAAAATCAATGAATATTGTAAATGCACAAACAGTAATTTCTCCGCATTGCAAGGTGCAATTCTGAAATTTTTTGCTTTTTCCTGCTCCTCTTAGCATGATAAACAAGATTCAAAGAGAGTGAGATGCCAGCTCCTTTCATTCAGTCAGTAGCTTCAATAATTTCTGGACGTTTTTCAATGGCAAAAATCAATGAATATTTTAAATGCACAAACAGTAATTTCTCCGCATTGCAAGGTGCAATTCTGAAATTTTTTGCTTTTTCCTGCTCCTCTTAGCATGATAAAGAAGATTCAAAGAGAGTGAGATGCCAGCTCCTTTCATTCAGTCAGTAGCTTCAATCATTTCTGGACGTTTTTCAATGGCAAAAATCAATGAATATTGTAAATGCACAAACAGTAATTTCTCCGCATTGCAAGGTGCAATTCTGAAATTTTTTGCTTTTTTCTGCTCCTCTTAGCATGATAAAGAAGACTCAAAGAGAGTGAGATGCCAGCTCCTTTCATTCAGTCAGTAGCTTCAATCATTTCTCTTATATGAATAACATGATGTTTTTCAAAGGCAAAAATCAATGAATATTGTAAATGCACAAACAGTAATTTCTCCGCATTGCAAGGTGCAATTCTGAAATTTTTTGCTTTTTCCTGCTCCTCTTAGCATGATAAAGAAGATTCAAAGAGAGTGAGATGCCAGCTCCTTTCATTCAGTCAGTAGCTTCAATCATTTCTGGACTTTTTTCAATGGCAAAAATCAATGAATATTGTAAATGCACAAACAGTAATTTCTCCGCATTGCAAGGTGCAATTCTGAAATTTTTTGCTTTTTCCTGCTCCTCTTAGCATGATAAACAAGATTCAAAGAGAGTGAGATGCCAGCTCCTTTCATTCAGTCAGTAGCTTCAATAATTTCTGGACGTTTTTCAATGGCAAAAATCAATGAATATTTTAAATGCACAAACAGTAATTTCTCCGCATTGCAAGGTGCAATTCTGAAATTTTTTGCTTTTTCCTGCTCCTCTTAGCATGATAAAGAAGATTCAAAGAGAGTGAGATGCCAGCTCCTTTCATTCAGTCAGTAGCTTCAAACATTTCTGGTATATGAATAACATGATGTTTTTCAATGGCAAAAATCAATGAATATTGTAAATGCACAAACAGTAATTTCTCCGCATTGCAAGGTGCAATTCTGAAATTTTTTGCTTTTTCCTGCTCCTCTTAGCATGATAAAGAAGATTCAAAGAGAGTGAGATGCCAGCTCCTTTCATTCAGTCAGTAGCTTCAATCATTTCTGGACGTTTTTCAATGGCAAAAATCATTGAATATTGTAAATGCACAAACAGTAATTTCTCCGCATTGCAAGGTGCAATTCTGAAATTTTTTGCTTTTTCCTGCTCCTCTTAGCATGATAAAGAAGATTCAAAGAGAGTGAGATGCCAGCTCCTTTCATTCAGTCAGTAGCTTCAATCATTTCTGGAATATGAATAACATGATGTTTTTCAATGGCAAAAATCAATGAATATTGTAAATGCACAAACAGTAATTTCTCCGCATTGCAAGGTGCAATTCTGAAATTTTTTGCTTTTTCCTGCTCCTCTTAGCATGATAAAGAAGATTCAAAGAGAGTGAGATGCCAGCTCCTTTCATTCAGTCAGTAGCTTCAATCATTTCTGGACGTTTTTCAATGGCAAAAATCATTGAATATTGTAAATGCACAAACAGTAATTTCTCCGCATTGCAAGGTGCAATTCTGAAATTTTTTGCTTTTTCCTGCTCCTCTTAGCATGATAAAGAAGATTCAAAGAGAGTGAGATGCCAGCTCCTTTCATTCAGTCAGTAGCTTCAATCATTTCTGGTATATGAATAACATGATGTTTTTCAATGGCAAAAATCAATGAATATTGTAAATGCACAAACAGTAATTTCTCCGCATTGCAAGGTGCAATTCTGAAATTTTTTGCTTTTTCCTGCTCCTCTTAGCATGATAAAGAAGATTCAAAGAGAGTGAGATGCCAGCTCCTTTCATTCAGTCAGTAGCTTCAATCATTTCTGGACGTTTTTCAATGGCAAAAATCATTGAATATTGTAAATGCACAAACAGTAATTTCTCCGCATTGCAAGGTGCAATTCTGAAATTTTTTGCTTTTTCCTGCTCCTCTTAGCATGATAAAGAAGATTCAAAGAGAGTGAGATGCCAGCTCCTTTCATTCAGTCAGTAGCTTCAATCATTTCTGGTATATGAATAACATGATGTTTTTCAATGGCAAAAATCAATGAATATTGTAAAAGCACAAACAGTAATTTCTCCGCATTGCAAGGTGCAATTCTGAAATTTTTTGCTTTTTCCTGCTCCTCTTAGCATGATAAAGAAGATTCAAAGAGAGTGAGATGCCAGCTCCTTTCATTCAGTCAGTAGCTTCAATCATTTCTGGACGTTTTTCAATGGCAAAAATCAATGAATATTGTAAATGCACAAACAGTAATTTCTCCGCATTGCAAGGTGCAATTCTGAAATTTTTTGCTTTTTCCTGCTCCTCTTAGCATGATAAACAAGATTCAAAGAGAGTGAGATGCCAGCTCCTTTCATTCAGTCAGTAGCTTCAATCATTTCTGGACGTTTTTCAATGGCAAAAATCAATGAATATTGTAAATGCACAAACAGTAATTTCTCCGCATTGCAAGGTGCAATTCTGAAATTTTTTGCTTTTTCCTGCTCCTCTTAGCATGATAAAGAAGATTCAAAGAGAGTGAGATGCCAGCTCCTTTCATTCAGTCAGTAGCTTCAAACATTTCTGGTATATGAATAACATGATGTTTTTCAATGGCAAAAATCAATGAATATTGTAAATGCACAAACAGTAATTTCTCCGCATTGCAAGGTGCAATTCTGAAATTTTTTGCTTTTTCCTGCTCCTCTTAGCATGATAAAGAAGATTCAAAGAGAGTGAGATGCCAGCTCCTTTCATTCAGTCAGTAGCTTCAATCATTTCTGGACATTTTTCAATGGCAAAAATCAATGAATATTGTAAATGCACAAACAGTAATTTCTCCGCATTGCAAGGTGCAATTCTGAAATTTTTTGCTTTTTCCTGCTCCTCTTAGCATGATAAAGAAGATTCAAAGAGAGTGAGATGCCAGCTCCTTTCATTCAGTCAGTAGCTTCAAACATTTCTGGTATATGAATAACATGATGTTTTTCAATGGCAAAAATCAATGAATATTGTAAATGCACAAACAGTAATTTCTCCGCATTGCAAGGTGCAATTCTGAAATTTTTTGCTTTTTCCTGCTCCTCTTAGCATGATAAAGAAGATTCAAAGAGAGTGAGATGCCAGCTCCTTTCATTCAGTCAGTAGCTTCAATCATTTCTGGACGTTTTTCAATGGCAAAAATCAATGAATATTGTAAATGCACAAACAGTAATTTCTCCGCATTGCAAGGTGCAATTCTGAAATTTTTTGCTTTTTCCTGCTCCTCTTAGCATGATAAACAAGATTCAAAGAGAGTGAGATGCCAGCTCCTTTCATTCAGTCAGTAGCTTCAATCATTTCTGGACGTTTTTCAATGGCAAAAATCAATGAATATTGTAAATGCACAAACAGTAATTTCTCCGCATTGCAAGGTGCAATTCTGAAATTTTTTGCTTTTTTCTGCTCCTCTTAGCATGATAAAGAAGACTCAAAGAGAGTGAGATGCCAGCTCCTTTCATTCAGTCAGTAGCTTCAAACATTTCTGGTATATGAATAACATGATGTTTTTCAATGGCAAAAATCAATGAATATTGTAAATGCACAAACAGTAATTTCTCCGCATTGCAAGGTGCAATTCTGAAATTTTTTGCTTTTTCCTGCTCCTCTTAGCATGATAAAGAAGATTCAAAGAGAGTGAGATGCCAGCTCCTTTCATTCAGTCAGTAGCTTCAATCATTTCTGGACGTTTTTCAATGGCAAAAATCAATGAATATTGTAAATGCACAAACAGTAATTTCTCCGCATTGCAAGGTGCAATTCTGAAATTTTTTGCTTTTTTCTGCTCCTCTTAGCATGATAAAGAAGACTCAAAGAGACTGAGATGCCAGCTCCTTTCATTCAGTCAGTAGCTTCAAACATTTCTGGTATATGAATAACATGATGTTTTTCAATGGCAAAAATCAATGAATATTGTAAATGCACAAACAGTAATTTCTCCGCACTGCAAGGTGCAATTCTGAAATTTTTTGCTTTTTCCTGCTCCTCTTAGCATGATAAAGAAGATTCAAAGAGAGTGAGATGCCAGCTCCTTTCATTCAGTCAGTAGCTTCAATCATTTCTGGACGTTTTTCAATGGCAAAAATCAATGAATATTGTAAATGCACAAACAGTAATTTCTCCGCATTGCAAGGTGCAATTCTGAAATTTTTTGCTTTTTCCTGCTCCTCTTAGCATGATAAAGAAGATTCAAAGAGAGTGAGATGCCAGCTCCTTTCATTCAGTCAGTAGCTTCAATCATTTCTGGTATATGAATAACATGATGTTTTTCAATGGCAAAAATCAATGAATATTGTAAATGCACAAACAGTAATTTCTCTGCATTGCAAGGTGCAATTCTGAAATTTTTTGCTTTTTCCTGCTCCTCTTAGCATGATAAAGAAGATTCAAAGAGAGTGAGATGCCAGCTCCTTTCATTCAGTCAGTAGCTTCAAACATTTCTGGTATATGAATAACATGATGTTTTTCAATGGCAAAAATCAATGAATATTGTAAATGCACAAACAGTAATTTCTCCGCATTGCAAGGTGCAATTCTGAAATTTTTTGCTTTTTCCTGCTCCTCTTAGCATGATAAAGAAGATTCAAAGAGAGTGAGATGCCAGCTCCTTTCATTCAGTCAGTAGCTTCAATCATTTCTGGACGTTTTTCAATGGCAAAAATCAATGAATATTGTAAATGCACAAACAGTAATTTCTCCGCATTGCAAGGTGCAATTCTGAAATTTTTTGCTTTTTCCTGCTCCTCTTAGCATGATAAACAAGATTCAAAGAGAGTGAGATGCCAGCTCCTTTCATTCAGTCAGTAGCTTCAATCATTTCTGGACGTTTTTCAATGGCAAAAATCAATGAATATTGTAAATGCACAAACAGTAATTTCTCCGCATTGCAAGGTGCAATTCTGAAATTTTTTGCTTTTTTCTGCTCCTCTTAGCATGATAAAGAAGACTCAAAGAGAGTGAGATGCCAGCTCCTTTCATTCAGTCAGTAGCTTCAAACATTTCTGGTATATGAATAACATGATGTTTTTCAATGGCAAAAATCAATGAATATTGTAAATGCACAAACAGTAATTTCTCCGCATTGCAAGGTGCAATTCTGAAATTTTTTGCTTTTTCCTGCTCCTCTTAGCATGATAAAGAAGATTCAAAGAGAGTGAGATGCCAGCTCCTTTCATTCAGTCAGTAGCTTCAATCATTTCTGGACGTTTTTCAATGGCAAAAATCAATGAATATTGTAAATGCACAAACAGTAATTTCTCCGCATTGCAAGGTGCAATTCTGAAATTTTTTGCTTTTTTCTGCTCCTCTTAGCATGATAAAGAAGACTCAAAGAGACTGAGATGCCAGCTCCTTTCATTCAGTCAGTAGCTTCAAACATTTCTGGTATATGAATAACATGATGTTTTTCAATGGCAAAAATCAATGAATATTGTAAATGCACAAACAGTAATTTCTCCGCACTGCAAGGTGCAATTCTGAAATTTTTTGCTTTTTCCTGCTCCTCTTAGCATGATAAAGAAGATTCAAAGAGAGTGAGATGCCAGCTCCTTTCATTCAGTCAGTAGCTTCAATCATTTCTGGACGTTTTTCAATGGCAAAAATCAATGAATATTGTAAATGCACAAACAGTAATTTCTCCGCATTGCAAGGTGCAATTCTGAAATTTTTTGCTTTTTCCTGCTCCTCTTAGCATGATAAAGAAGATTCAAAGAGAGTGAGATGCCAGCTCCTTTCATTCAGTCAGTAGCTTCAATCATTTCTGGTATATGAATAACATGATGTTTTTCAATGGCAAAAATCAATGAATATTGTAAATGCACAAACAGTAATTTCTCTGCATTGCAAGGTGCAATTCTGAAATTTTTTGCTTTTTCCTGCTCCTCTTAGCATGATAAAGAAGATTCAAAGAGAGTGAGATGCCAGCTCCTTTCATTCAGTCAGTAGCTTCAATCATTTCTGGACGTTTTTCAATGGCAAAAATCAATGAATATTGTAAATGCACAAACAGTATTTTCTCCGCATTGCAAGGTGCAATTCTGAATTTTATTGCTTTTTCCTGCTCCTCTTAGCATGATAAACAAGATTCAAAGAGAGTGAGATGAGAGCTCCTTTCATTCAGTCAGTAGCTTCAATCATTTCTGGATGTTTTTCAATGGCAAAAATCAATGAATATTGTAAATGCACAAACAGTAATTTCTCCGCATTGCAAGGTGCAATTCTGAAATTTTTTGCTTTTTCCTGCTCCTCTTAGCATGATAAAGAAGATTCAAAGAGAGTGAGATGCCAGCTCCTTTCATTCAGTCAGTAGCTTCAAACATTTCTGGTATATGAATAACATGATGTTTTTCAATGGCAAAAATCAGTAGCTTCAATCATTTCTGGACGTTTTTCAATGGCAAAAATCAATGAATATTGTAAATGCACAAACAGTAATTTCTCCGCATTGCAAGGTGCAATTCTGAAATTTTTTGCTTTTTCCTGCTCCTCTTAGCATGATAAACAAGATTCAAAGAGAGTGAGATGCCAGCTCCTTTCATTCAGTCAGTAGCTTCAATCATTTCTGGACGTTTTTCAATGGCAAAAATCAGTGAATATTGTAAATGCACAAACAGTAATTTCTCCGCATTGCAAGGTGCAATTCTGAAATTTTTTGCTTTTTTGTGCTCCTCTTAGCATGATAAAGAAGACTCAAAGAGAGTGAGATGCCAGCTCCTTTCATTCAGTCAGTAGCTTCAAACATTTCTGGTATATGAATAACATGATGTTTTTCAATGGCAAAAATCAATGAATATTGTAAATGCACAAACAGTAATTTCTCCGCATTGCAAGGTGCAATTCTGAAATTTTTTGCTTTTTCCTGCTCCTCTTAGCATGATAAAGAAGATTCAAAGAGAGTGAGATGCCAGCTCCTTTCATTCAGTCAGTAGCTTCAATCATTTCTGGACGTTTTTCAATGGCAAAAATCAATGAATATTGTAAATGCACAAACAGTAATTTCTCCGCATTGCAAGGTGCAATTCTGAAATTTTTTGCTTTTTCCTGCTCCTCTTAGCATGATAAAGAAGATTCAAAGAGAGTGAGATGCCAGCTCCTTTCATTCAGTCAGTAGCTTCAATCATTTCTGGTATATGAATAACATGATGTTTTTCAATGGCAAAAATCAATGAATATTGTAAATGCACAAACAGTAATTTCTCCGCATTGCAAGGTGCAATTCTGAAATTTTTTGCTTTTTCCTGCTCCTCTTAGCATGATAAAGAAGATTCAAAGAGAGTGAGATGCCAGCTCCTTTCATTCAGTCAGTAGCTTCAATCATTTCTGGTATATGAATAACATGATGTTTTTCAATGGCAAAAATCAATGAATATTGTAAAAGCACAAACAGTAATTTCTCCGCATTGCAAGGTGCAATTCTGAAATTTTTTGCTTTTTCCTGCTCCTCTTAGCATGATAAAGAAGATTCAAAGAGAGTGAGATGCCAGCTCCTTTCATTCAGTCAGTAGCTTCAATCATTTCTGGACGTTTTTCAATGGCAAAAATCAATGAATATTGTAAATGCACAAACAGTAATTTCTCCGCATTGCAAGGTGCAATTCTGAAATTTTTTGCTTTTTCCTGCTCCTCTTAGCATGATAAACAAGATTCAAAGAGAGTGAGATGCCAGCTCCTTTCATTCAGTCAGTAGCTTCAATCATTTCTGGACGTTTTTCAATGGCAAAAATCAATGAATATTGTAAATGCACAAACAGTAATTTCTCCGCATTGCAAGGTGCAATTCTGAAATTTTTTGCTTTTTCCTGCTCCTCTTAGCATGATAAAGAAGATTCAAAGAGAGTGAGATGCCAGCTCCTTTCATTCAGTCAGTAGCTTCAAACATTTCTGGTATATGAATAACATGATGTTTTTCAATGGCAAAAATCAATGAATATTGTAAATGCACAAACAGTAATTTCTCCGCATTGCAAGGTGCAATTCTGAAATTTTTTGCTTTTTCCTGCTCCTCTTAGCATGATAAAGAAGATTCAAAGAGAGTGAGATGCCAGCTCCTTTCATTCAGTCAGTAGCTTCAATCATTTCTGGACATTTTTCAATGGCAAAAATCAATGAATATTGTAAATGCACAAACAGTAATTTCTCCGCATTGCAAGGTGCAATTCTGAAATTTTTTGCTTTTTCCTGCTCCTCTTAGCATGATAAAGAAGATTCAAAGAGAGTGAGATGCCAGCTCCTTTCATTCAGTCAGTAGCTTCAAACATTTCTGGTATATGAATAACATGATGTTTTTCAATGGCAAAAATCAATGAATATTGTAAATGCACAAACAGTAATTTCTCCGCATTGCAATGTGCAATTCTGAAATTTTTTGCTTTTTCCTGCTCCTCTTAGCATGATAAAGAAGATTCAAAGAGAGTGAGATGCCAGCTCCTTTCATTCAGTCAGTAGCTTCAATCATTTCTGGACGTTTTTCAATGGCAAAAATCAATGAATATTGTAAATGCACAAACAGTAATTTCTCCGCATTGCAAGGTGCAATTCTGAAATTTTTTGCTTTTTCCTGCTCCTCTTAGCATGATAAACAAGATTCAAAGAGAGTGAGATGCCAGCTCCTTTCATTCAGTCAGTAGCTTCAATCATTTCTGGACGTTTTTCAATGGCAAAAATCAATGAATATTGTAAATGCACAAACAGTAATTTCTCCGCATTGCAAGGTGCAATTCTGAAATTTTTTGCTTTTTTCTGCTCCTCTTAGCATGATAAAGAAGACTCAAAGAGAGTGAGATGCCAGCTCCTTTCATTCAGTCAGTAGCTTCAAACATTTCTGGTATATGAATAACATGATGTTTTTCAATGGCAAAAATCAATGAATATTGTAAATGCACAAACAGTAATTTCTCCGCATTGCAAGGTGCAATTCTGAAATTTTTTGCTTTTTCCTGCTCCTCTTAGCATGATAAAGAAGATTCAAAGAGAGTGAGATGCCAGCTCCTTTCATTCAGTCAGTAGCTTCAA
The DNA here is from genome assembly GCF_046119375.1 of Phyllobates terribilis. Lineage (NCBI taxonomy): Eukaryota > Metazoa > Chordata > Amphibia > Anura > Dendrobatidae > Phyllobates > Phyllobates terribilis. The sequence goes on along the minus strand of NW_027365001.1, from coordinate 91,796 downwards.
TCATTTCTGGACGTTTTTCACTGGCAAAAATCAATGAATATTGTAAATGCACAAACAGTAATTTCTCCGCATTGCAAGGTGCAATTCTGAAATTTTTTGCTTTTTCCTGCTCCTCTTAGCATGATAAACAAGATTCAAAGAGAGTGAGATGCCAGCTCCTTTCATTCAGTCAGTAGCTTCAATCATTTCTGGACGTTTTTCAATGGCAAAAATCAATGAATATTGTAAATGCACAAACAGTAATTTCTCCGCATTGCAAGGTGCAATTCTGAAATTTTTTGCTTTTTCCTGCTCCTCTTAGCATGATAAAGAAGATTCAAAGAGAGTGAGATGCCAGCTCCTTTCATTCAGTCAGTAGCTTCAATCATTTCTGGACGTTTTTCAATGGCAAAAATCATTGAATATTGTAAATGCACAAACAGTAATTTCTCCGCATTGCAAGGTGCAATTCTGAAATTTTTTGCTTTTTCCTGCTCCTCTTAGCATGATAAAGAAGATTCAAAGAGAGTGAGATGCCAGCTCCTTTCATTCAGTCAGTAGCTTCAATCATTTCTGGTATATGAATAACATGTTTTTCAATGGCAAAAATCAATGAATATTGTAAATGCACAAACAGTAATTTCTCCGCATTGCAAGGTGCAATTCTGAAATTTTTTGCTTTTTCCTGCTCCTCTTAGCATGATAAAGAAGATTCAAAGAGAGTGAGATGCCAGCTCCTTTCATTCAGTCAGTAGCTTCAATCATTTCTGGACGTTTTTCAATGGCAAAAATCATTGAATATTGTAAATGCACAAACAGTAATTTCTCCGCATTGCAAGGTGCAATTCTGAAATTTTTTGCTTTTTCCTGCTCCTCTTAGCATGATAAAGAAGATTCAAAGAGAGTGAGATGCCAGCTCCTTTCATTCAGTCAGTAGCTTCAATCATTTCTGGTATATGAATAACGATGTTTTTCAATGGCAAAAATCAATGAATATTGTAAATGCACAAACAGTAATTTCTCCGCATTGCAAGGTGCAATTCTGAAATTTTTTGCTTTTTCCTGCTCCTCTTAGCATGATAAAGAAGATTCAAAGAGAGTGAGATGCCAGCTCCTTTCATTCAGTCAGTAGCTTCAATCATTTCTGGACGTTTTTCAATGGCAAAAATCAATGAATATTGTAAATGCACAAACAGTAATTTCTCCGCATTGCAAGGTGCAATTCTGAAATTTTTTGCTTTTTCCTGCTCCTCTTAGCATGATAAACAAGATTCAAAGAGAGTGAGATGCCAGCTCCTTTCATTCAGTCAGTAGCTTCAATCATTTCTGGACGTTTTTCAATGGCAAAAATCAATGAATATTGTAAATGCACAAACAGTAATTTCTCCGCATTGCAAGGTGCAATTCTGAAATTTTTTGCTTTTTCCTGCTCCTCTTAGCATGATAAAGAAGACTCAAAGAGAGTGAGATGCCAGCTCCTTTCATTCAGTCAGTAGCTTCAAACATTTCTGGTATATGAATAACATGATGTTTTTCAATGGCAAAAATCAATGAATATTGTAAATGCACAAACAGTAATTTCTCCGCATTGCAAGGTGCAATTCTGAAATTTTTTGCTTTTTCCTGCTCCTCTTAGCATGATAAAGAAGATTCAAAGAGAGTGAGATGCCAGCTCCTTTCATTCAGTCAGTAGCTTCAATCATTTCTGGACGTTTTTCAATGGCAAAAATCAATGAATATTGTAAATGCACAAACAGTAATTTCTCCGCATTGCAAGGTGCAATTCTGAAATTTTTTGCTTTTTCCTGCTCCTCTTAGCATGATAAAGAAGATTCAAAGAGAGTGAGATGCCAGCTCCTTTCATTCAGTCAGTAGCTTCAATCATTTCTGGAATATGAATAACATGATGTTTTTCAATGGCAAAAATCAATGAATATTGTAAATGCACAAACAGTAATTTCTCCGCATTGCAAGGTGCAATTCTGAAATTTTTTGCTTTTTCCTGCTCCTCTTAGCATGATAAAGAAGATTCAAAGAGAGTGAGATGCCAGCTCCTTTCATTCAGTCAGTAGCTTCAATCATTTCTGGACGTTTTTCAATGGCAAAAATCAATGAATATTGTAAATGCACAAACAGTAATTTCTCCGCATTGCAAGGTGCAATTCTGAAATTTTTTGCTTTTTCCTGCTCCTCTTAGCATGATAAAGAAGATTCAAAGAGAGTGAGATGCAAGCTCCTTTCATTCAGTCAGTAGCTTCAATCATTTCTGGACGTTTTTCAATGGCAAAAATCAATGAATATTGTAAATGCACAAACAGTAATTTCTCCGCATTGCAAGGTGCAATTCTGAAATTTTTTGCTTTTTCCTGCTCCTCTTAGCATGATAAACAAGATTCAAAGAGAGTGAGATGCCAGCTCCTTTCATTCAGTCAGTAGCTTCAATCACTTCTGGACGTTTTTCAATGGCAAAAATCAATGAATATTGTAAATGCACAAACAGTAATTTCTCCGCATTGCAAGGTGCAATTCTGAAATTTTTTGCTTTTTTCTGCTCCTCTTAGCATGATAAAGAAGGCTCAAAGAGAGTGAGATGCCAGCTCCTTTCATTCAGTCAGTAGCTTCAAACATTTCTGGTATATGAATAACATGATGTTTTTCAATGGCAAAAATCAATGAATATTGTAAATGCACAAACAGTAATTTCTCCGCATTGCAAGGTGCAATTCTGAAATTTTTTGCTTTTTCCTGCTCCTCTTAGCATGATAAAGAAGATTCAAAGAGAGTGAGATGCCAGCTCCTTTCATTCAGTCAGTAGCTTCAAACATTTCTGGTATATGAATAACATGATGTTTTTCAATGGCAAAAATCAATGAATATTGTAAATGCACAAACAGTAATTTCTCCGCATTGCAAGGTGCAATTCTGAAATTTTTTGCTTTTTCCTGCTCCTCTTAGCATGATAAAGAAGATTCAAAGAGAGTGAGATGCCAGCTCCTTTCATTCAGTCAGTAGCTTCAATCATTTCTGGACGTTTTTCAATGGCAAAAATCATTGAATATTGTAAATGCACAAACAGTAATTTCTCCGCATTGCAAGGTGCAATTCTGAAATTTTTTGCTTTTTCCTGCTCCTCTTAGCATGATAAAGAAGATTCAAAGAGTGAGATGCCAGCTCCTTTCATTCAGTCAGTAGCTTCAATCATTTCTGGAATATGAATAACATGATGTTTTTCAATGGCAAAAATCAATGAATATTGTAAATGCACAAACAGTAATTTCTCCGCATTGCAAGGTGCAATTCTGAAATTTTTTGCTTTTTCCTGCTCCTCTTAGCATGATAAAGAAGATTCAAAGAGAGTGAGATGCCAGCTCCTTTCATTCAGTCAGTAGCTTCAATCATTTCTGGACGTTTTTCAATGGCAAAAATCATTGAATATTGTAAATGCACAAACAGTAATTTCTCCGCATTGCAAGGTGCAATTCTGAAATTTTTTGCTTTTTCCTGCTCCTCTTAGCATGATAAAGAAGATTCAAAGAGAGTGAGATGCCAGCTCCTTTCATTCAGTCAGTAGCTTCAATCATTTCTGGTATATGAATAACATGATGTTTTTCAATGGCAAAAATCAATGAATATTGTAAATGCACAAACAGTAATTTCTCCGCATTGCAAGGTGCAATTCTGAAATTTTTTGCTTTTTCCTGCTCCTCTTAGCATGATAAAGAAGATTCAAAGAGAGTGAGATGCCAGCTCCTTTCATTCAGTCAGTAGCTTCAATCATTTCTGGACGTTTTTCAATGGCAAAAATCAATGAATATTGTAAATGCACAAACAGCAATTTCTCCGCATTGCAAGGTGCAATTCTGAAATTTTTTGCTTTTTTCTACTCCTCTTAGCATGATAAAGAAGACTCAAAGAGAGTGAGATGCCAGCTCCTTTCATTCAGTCAGTAGCTTCAATCATTTCTGGTATATGAATAACATGATGTTTTTCAATGGCAAAAATCAATGAATATTGTAAATGCACAAACAGTAATTTCTCCGCATTGCAAGGTGCAATTCTGAAATTTTTTGCTTTTTCCTGCTCCTCTTAGCATGATAAAGAAGATTCAAAGAGAGTGAGATGCCAGCTCCTTTCATTCAGTCAGTAGCTTCAATCATTTCTGGACGTTTTTCAATGGCAAAAATCATTGAATATTGTAAAGGCACAAACAGTAATTTCTCCGCATTGCAAGGTGCAATTCTGAAATTTTTTGCTTTTTCCTGCTCCTCTTAGCATGATAAAGAAGATTCAAAGAGAGTGAGATGCCAGCTCCTTTCATTCAGTCAGTAGCTTCAATCATTTCTGGTATATGAATAACGATGTTTTTCAATGGCAAAAATCAATGAATATTGTAAATGCACAAACAGTAATTTCTCCGCATTGCAAGGTGCAATTCTGAAATTTTTTGCTTTTTCCTGCTCCTCTTAGCATGATAAAGAAGATTCAAAGAGAGTGAGATGCCAGCTCCTTTCATTCAGTCAGTAGCTTCAATCATTTCTGGACGTTTTTCAATGGCAAAAATCAATGAATATTGTAAATGCACAAACAGTAATTTCTCCGCATTGCAAGGTGCAATTCTGAAATTTTTTGCTTTTTCTGCTCCTCTTAGCATGATAAAGAAGACTCAAAGAGAGTGAGATGCCAGCTCCTTTCATTCAGTCAGTAGCTTCAAACATTTCTGGTATATGAATAACATGATGTTTTTCAATGGCAAAAATCAATGAATATTGTAAATGCACAAACAGTAATTTCTCCGCATTGCAAGGTGCAATTCTGAAATTTTTTGCTTTTTCCTGCTAGTCTTAGCATGATAAAGAAGATTCAAAGAGAGTGAGATGCCAGCTCCTTTCATTCAGTCAGTAGCTTCAATCATTTCTGGACGTTTTTCAATGGCAAAAATCAATGAATATTGTAAATGCACAAACAGTAATTTCTCCGCATTGCAAGGTGCAATTCTGAAATTTTTTGCTTTTTCCTGCTCCTCTTAGCATGATAAACAAGATTCAAAGAGAGTGAGATGCCAGCTCCTTTCATTCAGTCAGTAGCTTCAATCATTTCTGGACGTTTTTCAATGGCAAAAATCAATGAATATTGTAAATGCACAAACAGTAATTTCTCCGCATTGCAAGGTGCAATTCTGAAATTTTTTTTCTTTTTCCTGCTCCTCTTAGCATGATAAAGAAGATTCAAAGAGAGTGAGATGCCAGCTCCTTTCATTCAGTCAGTAGCTACAATCATTTCTGGACGTTTTTCAATGGCAAAAATCAATGAATATTGTAAGTGCACAAACAGTAATTTCTCCGCATTGCAAGGTGCAATTCTGAAATTTTTTGCTTTTTCCTGCTCCTCAGCATGATAAAGAAGATTCAAAGAGAGTGAGATGCCAGCTCCTTTCATTCAGTCAGTAGCTTCAAACATTTTTGGTATATGAATAACATGATGTTTTTCAATGGCAAAAATCAATGAATATTGTAAATGCACAAACAGTAATTTCTCCGCATTGCAAGGTGCAATTCTGAAATTTTTTGCTTTTTCCTGCTCCTCTTAGCATGATAAAGAAGATTCAAAGAGAGTGAGATGCCAGCTCCTTTCATTCAGTCAGTAGCTTCAATCATTTCTGGATGTTTTTCAATGGCAAAAATCATTGAATATTGTAAATGCACAAACAGTAATTTCTCCGCATTGCAAGGTGCAATTCTGAAATTTTTTGCTTTTTCCTGCTCCTCTTAGCATGATAAAGAAGATTCAAAGAGAGTGAGATGCCAGCTCCTTTCATTCAGTCAGTAGCTTCAATCATTTCTGGAATATGAATAACATGATGTTTTTCAATGGCAAAAATCAATGAATATTGTAAATGCACAAACAGTAATTTCTCCGCATTGCAAGGTGCAATTCTGAAATTTTTTGCTTTTTCCTGCTCCTCTTAGCATGATAAAGAAGATTCAAAGAGAGTGAGATGCCAGCTCCTTTCATTCAGTCAGTAGCTTCAATCATTTCTGGACGTTTTTCAATGGCAAAAATCAATGAATATTGTAAATGCACAAACAGTAATTTCTCCGCATTGCAAGGTGCAATTCTGAAATTTTTTGCTTTTTCCTGCTCCTCTTAGCATGATAAAGAAGATTCAAAGAGAGTGAGATGCCAGCTCCTTTCATTCAGTCAGTAGCTTCAATCATTTCTGGACGTTTTTCAATGGCAAAAATCAATGAATATTGTAAATGCACAAACAGTAATTTCTCCGCATTGCAAGGTGCAATTCTGAAATTTTTTGCTTTTTCCTGCTCCTCTTAGCATGATAAACAAGATTCAAAGAGAGTGAGATGCCAGCTCCTTTCATTCAGTCAGTAGCTTCAATCACTTCTGGACGTTTTTCAATGGCAAAAATCAATGAATATTGTAAATGCACAAACAGTAATTTCTCCGCATTGCAAGGTGCAATTCTGAAATTTTTTGCTTTTTTCTGCTCCTCTTAGCATGATAAAGAAGACTCAAAGAGAGTGAGATGCCAGCTCCTTTCATTCAGTCAGTAGCTTCAAACATTTCTGGTATATGAATAACATGATGTTTTTCAATGGCAAAAATCAATGAATATTGTAAATGCACAAACAGTAATTTCTCCGCATTGCAAGGTGCAATTCTGAAATTTTTTGCTTTTTCCTGCTCCTCTTTCCATGATAAAGAAGATTCAAAGAGAGTGAGATGCCAGCTCCTTTCATTCAGTCAGTAGCTTCAATCATTTCTGGACGTTTTTCACTGGCAAAAATCAATGAATATTGTAAATGCACAAACAGTAATTTCTCCGCATTGCAAGGTGCAATTCTGAAATTTTTTGCTTTTTCCTGCTCCTCTTAGCATGATAAACAAGATTCAAAGAGAGTGAGATGCCAGCTCCTTTCATTCAGTCAGTAGCTTCAATCATTTCTGGACGTTTTTCAATGGCAAAAATCATTGAATATTGTAAATGCACAAACAGTAATTTCTCCGCATTGCAAGGTGCAATTCTGAAATTTTTTGCTTTTTCCTGCTCCTCTTAGCATGATAAAGAAGATTCAAAGAGAGTGAGATGCCAGCTCCTTTCATTCAGTCAGTAGCTTCAATCATTTCTGGACGTTTTTCAATGGCAAAAATCATTGAATATTGTAAATGCACAAACAGTAATTTCTCCGCATTGCAAGGTGCAATTCTGAAATTTTTTGCTTTTTCCTGCTCCTCTTAGCATGATAAAGAAGATTCAAAGAGAGTGAGATGCCAGCTCCTTTCATTCAGTCAGTAGCTTCAATCATTTCTGGTATATGAATAACATGTTTTTCAATGGCAAAAATCAATGAATATTGTAAATGCACAAACAGTAATTTCTCCGCATTGCAAGGTGCAATTCTGAAATTTTTTGCTTTTTCCTGCTCCTCTTAGCATGATAAAGAAGATTCAAAGAGAGTGAGATGCCAGCTCCTTTCATTCAGTCAGTAGCTTCAATCATTTCTGGACGTTTTTCAATGGCAAAAATCAATGAATATTGTAAATGCACAAACAGTAATTTCTCCGCATTGCAAGGTGCAATTCTGAAATTTTTTCCTGCTCCTCTTAGCATGATAAAGAAGATTCAAAGAGAGTGAGATGCCAGCTCCTTTCATTCAGTCAGTAGCTTCAATCATTTCTGGACGTTTTTCAATGGCAAAAATCAATGAATATTGTAAATGCACAAACAGTAATTTCTCCGCATTGCAAGGTGCAATTCTGAAATTTTTTGCTTTTTCCTGCTCCTCTTAGCATGATAAACAAGATTCAAAGAGAGTGAGATGCCAGCTCCTTTCATTCAGTCAGTAGCTTCAATCATTTCTGGACGTTTTTCAATGGCAAAAATCAATGAATATTGTAAATGCACAAACAGTAATTTCTCCGCATTGCAAGGTGCAATTCTGAAATTTTTTGCTTTTTCTGCTCCTCTTAGCATGATAAAGAAGACTCAAAGAGAGTGAGATGCCAGCTCCTTTCATTCAGTCAGTAGCTTCAAACATTTCTGGTATATGAATAACATGATGTTTTTCAATGGCAAAAATCAATGAATATTGTAAATGCACAAACAGTAATTTCTCCGCATTGCAAGGTGCAATTCTGAAATTTTTTGCTTTTTCCTGCTAGTCTTAGCATGATAAAGAAGATTCAAAGAGAGTGAGATGCCAGCTCCTTTCATTCAGTCAGTAGCTTCAATCATTTCTGGACGTTTTTCAATGGCAAAAATCATTGAATATTGTAAATGCACAAACAGTAATTTCTCCGCATTGCAAGGTGCAATTCTGAAATTTTTTGCTTTTTCCTGCTCCTCTTAGCATGATAAAGAAGATTCAAAGAGAGTGAGATGCCAGCTCCTTTCATTCAGTCAGTAGCTTCAATCATTTCTGGACGTTTTTCAATGGCAAAAATCATTGAATATTGTAAATGCACAAACAGTAATTTCTCCGCATTGCAAGGTGCAATTCTGAAATTTTTTGCTTTTTCCTGCTCCTCTTAGCATGATAAAGAAGATTCAAAGAGAGTGAGATGCCAGCTCCTTTCATTCAGTCAGTAGCTTCAATCATTTCTGGTATATGAATAACATGTTTTTCAATGGCAAAAATCAATGAATATTGTAAATGCACAAACAGTAATTTCTCCGCATTGCAAGGTGCAATTCTGAAATTTTTTGCTTTTTCCTGCTCCTCTTAGCATGATAAAGAAGATTCAAAGAGAGTGAGATGCCAGCTCCTTTCATTCAGTCAGTAGCTTCAATCATTTCTGGACGTTTTTCAATGGCAAAAATCAATGAATATTGTAAATGCACAAACAGTAATTTCTCCGCATTGCAAGGTGCAATTCTGAAATTTTTTCCTGCTCCTCTTAGCATGATAAAGAAGATTCAAAGAGAGTGAGATGCCAGCTCCTTTCATTCAGTCAGTAGCTTCAATCATTTCTGGACGTTTTTCAATGGCAAAAATCAATGAATATTGTAAATGCACAAACAGTAATTTCTCCGCATTGCAAGGTGCAATTCTGAAATTTTTTGCTTTTTCCTGCTCCTCTTAGCATGATAAACAAGATTCAAAGAGAGTGAGATGCCAGCTCCTTTCATTCAGTCAGTAGCTTCAATCATTTCTGGACGTTTTTCAATGGCAAAAATCAATGAATATTGTAAATGCACAAACAGTAATTTCTCCGCATTGCAAGGTGCAATTCTGAAATTTTTTGCTTTTTCTGCTCCTCTTAGCATGATAAAGAAGACTCAAAGAGAGTGAGATGCCAGCTCCTTTCATTCAGTCAGTAGCTTCAAACATTTCTGGTATATGAATAACATGATGTTTTTCAATGGCAAAAATCAATGAATATTGTAAATGCACAAACAGTAATTTCTCCGCATTGCAAGGTGCAATTCTGAAATTTTTTGCTTTTTCCTGCTAGTCTTAGCATGATAAAGAAGATTCAAAGAGAGTGAGATGCCAGCTCCTTTCATTCAGTCAGTAGCTTCAATCATTTCTGGACGTTTTTCAATGGCAAAAATCAATGAATATTGTAAATGCACAAACAGTAATTTCTCCGCATTGCAAGGTGCAATTCTGAAATTTTTTGCTTTTTCCTGCTCCTCTTAGCATGATAAACAAGATTCAAAGAGAGTGAGATGCCAGCTCCTTTCATTCAGTCAGTAGCTTCAATCATTTCTGGACGTTTTTCAATGGCAAAAATCAATGAATATTGTAAATGCACAAACAGTAATTTCTCCGCATTGCAAGGTGCAATTCTGAAATTTTTTTTCTTTTTCCTGCTCCTCTTAGCATGATAAAGAAGATTCAAAGAGAGTGAGATGCCAGCTCCTTTCATTCAGTCAGTAGCTACAATCATTTCTGGACGTTTTTCAATGGCAAAAATCAATGAATATTGTAAATGCACAAACAGTAATTTCTCCGCATTGCAAGGTGCAATTCTGAAATTTTTTGCTTTTTCCTGCTCCTCAGCATGATAAAGAAGATTCAAAGAGAGTGAGATGCCAGCTCCTTTCATTCAGTCAGTAGCTTCAAACATTTCTGGTATATGAATAACATGATGTTTTTCAATGGCAAAAATCAATGAATATTGTAAATGCACAAACAGTAATTTCTCCGCATTGCAAGGTGCAATTCTGAAATTTTTTGCTTTTTCCTGCTCCTCTTAGCATGATAAAGAAGATTCAAAGAGAGTGAGATGCCAGCTCCTTTCATTCAGTCAGTAGCTTCAATCATTTCTGGATGTTTTTCAATGGCAAAAATCATTGAATATTGTAAATGCACAAACAGTAATTTCTCCGCATTGCAAGGTGCAATTCTGAAATTTTTTGCTTTTTCCTGCTCCTCTTAGCATGATAAAGAAGATTCAAAGAGAGTGAGATGCCAGCTCCTTTCATTCAGTCAGTAGCTTCAATCATTTCTGGAATATGAATAACATGATGTTTTTCAATGGCAAAAATCAATGAATATTGTAAATGCACAAACAGTAATTTCTCCGCATTGCAAGGTGCAATTCTGAAATTTTTTGCTTTTTCCTGCTCCTCTTAGCATGATAAAGAAGATTCAAAGAGAGTGAGATGCCAGCTCCTTTCATTCAGTCAGTAGCTTCAATCATTTCTGGACGTTTTTCAATGGCAAAAATCAATGAATATTGTAAATGCACAAACAGTAATTTCTCCGCATTGCAAGGTGCAATTCTGAAATTTTTTGCTTTTTCCTGCTCCTCTTAGCATGATAAAGAAGATTCAAAGAGAGTGAGATGCCAGCTCCTTTCATTCAGTCAGTAGCTTCAATCATTTCTGGACGTTTTTCAATGGCAAAAATCAATGAATATTGTAAATGCACAAACAGTAATTTCTCCGCATTGCAAGGTGCAATTCTGAAATTTTTTGCTTTTTCCTGCTCCTCTTAGCATGATAAACAAGATTCAAAGAGAGTGAGATGCCAGCTCCTTTCATTCAGTCAGTAGCTTCAATCACTTCTGGACGTTTTTCAATGGCAAAAATCAATGAATATTGTAAATGCACAAACAGTAATTTCTCCGCATTGCAAGGTGCAATTCTGAAATTTTTTGCTTTTTTCTGCTCCTCTTAGCATGATAAAGAAGACTCAAAGAGAGTGAGATGCCAGCTCCTTTCATTCAGTAAGTAGCTTCAAACATTTCTGGTATATGAATAACATGATGTTTTTCAATGGCAAAAATCAATGAATATTGTAAATGCACAAACAGTAATTTCTCCGCATTGCAAGGTGCAATTCTGAAATTTTTTGCTTTTTCCTGCTCCTCTTTCCATGATAAAGAAGATTCAAAGAGAGTGAGATGCCAGCTCCTTTCATTCAGTCAGTAGCTTCAATCATTTCTGGACGTTTTTCACTGGCAAAAATCAATGAATATTGTAAATGCACAAACAGTAATTTCTCCGCATTGCAAGGTGCAATTCTGAAATTTTTTGCTTTTTCCTGCTCCTCTTAGCATGATAAACAAGATTCAAAGAGAGTGAGATGCCAGCTCCTTTCATTCAGTCAGTAGCTTCAATCATTTCTGGACGTTTTTCAATGGCAAAAATCAATGAATATTGTAAATGCACAAACAGTAATTTCTCCGCATTGCAAGGTGCAATTCTGAAATTTTTTGCTTTTTCCTGCTCCTCTTAGCATGATAAAGAAGATTCAAAGAGAGTGAGATGCCAGCTCCTTTCATTCAGTCAGTAGCTTCAATCATTTCTGGACGTTTTTCAATGGCAAAAATCATTGAATATTGTAAATGCACAAACAGTAATTTCTCCGCATTGCAAGGTGCAATTCTGAAATTTTTTGCTTTTTCCTGCTCCTCTTAGCATGATAAAGAAGATTCAAAGAGAGTGAGATGCCAGCTCCTTTCATTCAGTCAGTAGCTTCAATCATTTCTGGTATATGAATAACATGTTTTTCAATGGCAAAAATCAATGAATATTGTAAATGCACAAACAGTAATTTCTCCGCATTGCAAGGTGCAATTCTGAAATTTTTTGCTTTTTCCTGCTCCTCTTAGCATGATAAAGAAGATTCAAAGAGAGTGAGATGCCAGCTCCTTTCATTCAGTCAGTAGCTTCAATCATTTCTGGACGTTTTTCAATGGCAAAAATCATTGAATATTGTAAATGCACAAACAGTAATTTCTCCGCATTGCAAGGTGCAATTCTGAAATTTTTTGCTTTTTCCTGCTCCTCTTAGCATGATAAAGAAGATTCAAAGAGAGTGAGATGCCAGCTCCTTTCATTCAGTCAGTAGCTTCAATCATTTCTGGTATATGAATAACGATGTTTTTCAATGGCAAAAATCAATGAATATTGTAAATGCACAAACAGTAATTTCTCCGCATTGCAAGGTGCAATTCTGAAATTTTTTACTGCTCCTCTTAGCATGATAAAGAAGATTCAAAGAGAGTGAGATGCCAGCTCCTTTCATTCAGTCAGTAGCTTCAATCATTTCTGGACGTTTTTCAATGGCAAAAATCAATGAATATTGTAAATGCACAAACAGTAATTTCTCCGCATTGCAAGGTGCAATTCTGAAATTTTTTGCTTTTTCCTGCTCCTCTTAGCATGATAAAGAAGATTCAAAGAGAGTGAGATGCCAGCTCCTTTCATTCAGTCAGTAGCTTCAATCATTTCTGGACGTTTTTCAACGGCAAAAATCAATGAATATTGTAAATGCACAAACAGTAATTTCTCCGCATTGCAAGGTGCAATTCTGAAATTTTTTGCTTTTTCCTGCTCCTCTTAGCATGATAAAGAAGATTCAAAGAGAGTGAGATGCCAGCTCCTTTCATTCAGTCAGTAGCTTCAATCATTTCTGGACGTTTTTCAATGGCAAAAATCAATGAATATTGTAAATGCACAAACAGTAATTTCTCCGCATTGCAAGGTGCAATTCTGAAATTTTTTGCTTTTTCCTGCTCCTCTTAGCATGATAAACAAGATTCAAAGAGAGTGAGATGCCAGCTCCTTTCATTCAGTCAGTAGCTTCAATCACTTCTGGACGTTTTTCAATGGCAAAAATCAATGAATATTGTAAATGCACAAACAGTAATTTCTCCGCATTGCAAGGTGCAATTCTGAAATTTTTTGCTTTTTTCTGCTCCTCTTAGCATGATAAAGAAGACTCAAAGAGAGTGAGATGCCAGCTCCTTTCATTCAGTCAGTAGCTTCAAACATTTCTGGTATATGAATAACATGATGTTTTTCAATGGCAAAAATCAATGAATATTGTAAATGCACAAACAGTAATTTCTCCGCATTGCAAGGTGCAATTCTGAAATTTTTTGCTTTTTCCTGCTCCACTTTCCATGATAAAGAAGATTCAAAGAGAGTGAGATGCCAGCTCCTTTCATTCAGTCAGTAGCTTCAATCATTTCTGGACGTTTTTCACTGGCAAAAATCAATGAATATTGTAAATGCACAAACAGTAATTTCTCCGCATTGCAAGGTGCAATTCTGAAATTTTTTGCTTTTTCCTGCTCCTCTTAGCATGATAAACAAGATTCAAAGAGAGTGAGATGCCAGCTCCTTTCATTCAGTCAGTAGCTTCAATCATTTCTGGACGTTTTTCAATGGCAAAAATCAATGAATATTGTAAATGCACAAACAGTAATTTCTCCGCATTGCAAGGTGCAATTCTGAAATTTTTTGCTTTTTCCTGCTCCTCTTAGCATGATAAAGAAGATTCAAAGAGAGTGAGATGCCAGCTCCTTTCATTCAGTCAGTAGCTTCAATCATTTCTGGACGTTTTTCAATGGCAAAAATCATTGAATATTGTAAATGCACAAACAGTAATTTCTCCGCATTGCAAGGTGCAATTCTGAAATTTTTTGCTTTTTCCTGCTCCTCTTAGCATGATAAAGAAGATTCAAAGAGAGTGAGATGCCAGCTCCTTTCATTCAGTCAGTAGCTTCAATCATTTCTGGTATATGAATAACATGTTTTTCAATGGCAAAAATCAATGAATATTGTAAATGCACAAACAGTAATTTCTCCGCATTGCAAGGTGCAATTCTGAAATTTTTTGCTTTTTCCTGCTCCTCTTAGCATGATAAAGAAGATTCAAAGAGAGTGAGATGCCAGCTCCTTTCATTCAGTCAGTAGCTTCAATCATTTCTGGACGTTTTTCAATGGCAAAAATCATTGAATATTGTAAATGCACAAACAGTAATTTCTCCGCATTGCAAGGTGCAATTCTGAAATTTTTTGCTTTTTCCTGCTCCTCTTAGCATGATAAAGAAGATTCAAAGAGAGTGAGATGCCAGCTCCTTTCATTCAGTCAGTAGCTTCAATCATTTCTGGTATATGAATAACGATGTTTTTCAATGGCAAAAATCAATGAATATTGTAAATGCACAAACAGTAATTTCTCCGCATTGCAAGGTGCAATTCTGAAATTTTTTCCTGCTCCTCTTAGCATGATAAAGAAGATTCAAAGAGAGTGAGATGCCAGCTCCTTTCATTCAGTCAGTAGCTTCAATCATTTCTGGACGTTTTTCAATGGCAAAAATCAATGAATATTGTAAATGCACAAACAGTAATTTCTCCGCATTGCAAGGTGCAATTCTGAAATTTTTTGCTTTTTCCTGCTCCTCTTAGCATGATAAACAAGATTCAAAGAGAGTGAGATGCCAGCTCCTTTCATTCAGTCAGTAGCTTCAATCATTTCTGGACGTTTTTCAATGGCAAAAATCAATGAATATTGTAAATGCACAAACAGTAATTTCTCCGCATTGCAAGGTGCAATTCTGAAATTTTTTGCTTTTTCTGCTCCTCTTAGCATGATAAAGAAGACTCAAAGAGAGTGAGATGCCAGCTCCTTTCATTCAGTCAGTAGCTTCAAACATTTCTGGTATATGAATAACATGATGTTTTTCAATGGCAAAAATCAATGAATATTGTAAATGCACAAACAGTAATTTCTCCGCATTGCAAGGTGCAATTCTGAAATTTTTTGCTTTTTCCTGCTAGTCTTAGCATGATAAAGAAGATTCAAAGAGAGTGAGATGCCAGCTCCTTTCATTCAGTCAGTAGCTTCAATCATTTCTGGACGTTTTTCAATGGCAAAAATCAATGAATATTGTAAATGCACAAACAGTAATTTCTCCGCATTGCAAGGTGCAATTCTGAAATTTTTTGCTTTTTCCTGCTCCTCTTAGCATGATAAACAAGATTCAAAGAGAGTGAGATGCCAGCTCCTTTCATTCAGTCAGTAGCTTCAATCATTTCTGGACGTTTTTCAATGGCAAAAATCAATGAATATTGTAAATGCACAAACAGTAATTTCTCCGCATTGCAAGGTGCAATTCTGAAATTTTTTTTCTTTTTCCTGCTCCTCTTAGCATGATAAAGAAGATTCAAAGAGAGTGAGATGCCAGCTCCTTTCATTCAGTCAGTAGCTACAATCATTTCTGGACGTTTTTCAATGGCAAAAATCAATGAATATTGTAAATGCACAAACAGTAATTTCTCCGCATTGCAAGGTGCAATTCTGAAATTTTTTGCTTTTTCCTGCTCCTCAGCATGATAAAGAAGATTCAAAGAGAGTGAGATGCCAGCTCCTTTCATTCAGTCAGTAGCTTCAAACATTTCTGGTATATGAATAACATGATGTTTTTCAATGGCAAAAATCAATGAATATTGTAAATGCACAAACAGTAATTTCTCCGCATTGCAAGGTGCAATTCTGAAATTTTTTGCTTTTTCCTGCTCCTCTTAGCATGATAAAGAAGATTCAAAGAGAGTGAGATGCCAGCTCCTTTCATTCAGTCAGTAGCTTCAATCATTTCTGGATGTTTTTCAATGGCAAAAATCATTGAATATTGTAAATGCACAAACAGTAATTTCTCCGCATTGCAAGGTGCAATTCTGAAATTTTTTGCTTTTTCCTGCTCCTCTTAGCATGATAAAGAAGATTCAAAGAGAGTGAGATGCCAGCTCCTTTCATTCAGTCAGTAGCTTCAATCATTTCTGGAATATGAATAACATGATGTTTTTCAATGGCAAAAATCAATGAATATTGTAAATGCACAAACAGTAATTTCTCCGCATTGCAAGGTGCAATTCTGAAATTTTTTGCTTTCTGGACGTTTTTCAATGGCAAAAATCAATGAATATTGTAAATGCACAAACAGTAATTTCTCCGCATTGCAAGGTGCAATTCTGAAATTTTTTGCTTTTTCCTGCTCCTCTTAGCATGATAAACAAGATTCAAAGAGAGTGAGATGCCAGCTCCTTTCATTCAGTCAGTAGCTTCAATCATTTCTGGACGTTTTTCAATGGCAAAAATCAATGAATATTGTAAATGCACAAACAGTAATTTCTCCGCATTGCAAGGTGCAATTCTGAAATTTTTTGCTTTTTTCTGCTCCTCTTAGCATGATAAAGAAGACTCAAAGAGAGTGAGATGCCAGCTCCTTTCATTCAGTCAGTAGCTTCAAACATTTCTGGTATATGAATAACATGATGTTTTTCAATGGCAAAAATCAATGAATATTGTAAATGCACAAACAGTAATTTCTCCGCATTGCAAGGTGCAATTCTGAAATTTTTTGCTTTTTCCTGCTCCTCTTAGCATGATAAAGAAGATTCAAAGAGAGTGAGATGCCAGCTCCTTTCATTCAGTCAGTAGCTTCAAACATTTCTGGTATATGAATAACATGATGTTTTTCAATGGCAAAAATCAATGAATATTGTAAATGCACAAACAGTAATTTCTCCGCATTGCAAGGTGCAATTCTGAAATTTTTTGCTTTTTCCTGCTCCTCTTAGCATGATAAAGAAGATTCAAAGAGAGTGAGATGCCAGCTCCTTTCATTCAGTCAGTAGCTTCAATCATTTCTGGACGTTTTTCAATGGCAAAAATCATTGAATATTGTACATGCACAAACAGTAATTTCTCCGCATTGCAAGGTGCAATTCTGAAATTTTTTGCTTTTTCCTGCTCCTCTTAGCATGATAAAGAAGATTCAAAGAGTGAGATGCCAGCTCCTTTCATTCAGTCAGTAGCTTCAATCATTTCTGGAATATGAATAACATGATGTTTTTCAATGGCAAAAATCAATGAATATTGTAAATGCACAAACAGTAATTTCTCCGCATTGCAAGGTGCAATTCTGAAATTTTTTGCTTTTTCCTGCTCCTCTTAGCATGATAAAGAAGATTCAAAGAGAGTGAGATGCCAGCTCCTTTCATTCAGTCAGTAGCTTCAATCATTTCTGGACGTTTTTCAATGGCAAAAATCATTGAATATTGTAAATGCACAAACAGTAATTTCTCCGCATTGCAAGGTGCAATTCTGAAATTTTTTGCTTTTTCCTGCTCCTCTTAGCATGATAAAGAAGATTCAAAGAGAGTGAGATGCCAGCTCCTTTCATTCAGTCAGTAGCTTCAATCATTTCTGGTATATGAATAACATGATGTTTTTCAATAGCAAAAATCAATGAATATTGTAAATGCACAAACAGTAATTTCTCCGCATTGCAAGGTGCAATTCTGAAATTTTTTGCTTTTTCCTGCTCCTCTTAGCATGATAAAGAAGATTCAAAGAGAGTGAGATGCCAGCTCCTTTCATTCAGTCAGTAGCTTCAATCATTTCTGGACGTTTTTCAATGGCAAAAATCATTGAATATTGTAAATGCACAAACAGTAATTTCTCCGCATTGCAAGGTGCAATTCTGAAATTTTTTGCTTTTTCCTGCTCCTCTTAGCATGATAAAGAAGATTCAAAGAGAGTGAGATGCCAGCTCCTTTCATTCAGTCAGTAGCTTCAATCATTTCTGGTATATGAATAACATGATGTTTTTCAATGGCAAAAATCAATGAATATTGTAAAAGCACAAACAGTAATTTCTCCGCATTGCAAGGTGCAATTCTGAAATTTTTTGCTTTTTCCTGCTCCTCTTAGCATGATAAAGAAGATTCAAAGAGAGTGAGATGCCAGCTCCTTTCATTCAGTCAGTAGCTTCAATCATTTCTGGACGTTTTTCAATGGCAAAAATCAATGAATATTGTAAATGCACAAACAGTAATTTCTCCGCATTGCAAGGTGCAATTCTGAAATTTTTTGCTTTTTCCTGCTCCTCTTAGCATGATAAACAAGATTCAAAGAGAGTGAGATGCCAGCTTTTTTCATTCAGTCAGTAGCTTCAATCATTTCTGGACGTTTTTCAATGGCAAAAATCAATGAATATTGTAAATGCACAAACAGTAATTTCTCCGCATTGCAAGGTGCAATTCTGAAATTTTTTGCTTTTTCCTGCTCCTCTTAGCATGATAAAGAAGATTCAAAGAGAGTGAGATGCCAGCTCCTTTCATTCAGTCAGTAGCTTCAAACATTTCTGGTATATGAATAACATGATGTTTTTCAATGGCAAAAATCAATGAATATTGTAAATGCACAAACAGTAATTTCTCCGCATTGCAAGGTGCAATTCTGAAATTTTTTGCTTTTTCCTGCTCCTCTTAGCATGATAAAGAAGATTCAAAGAGAGTGAGATGCCAGCTCCTTTCATTCAGTCAGTAGCTTCAATCATTTCTGGACATTTTTCAATGGCAAAAATCAATGAATATTGTAAATGCACAAACAGTAATTTCTCCGCCTTGCAAGGTGCAATTCTGAAATTTTTTGCTTTTTCCTGCTCCTCTTAGCATGATAAAGAAGATTCAAAGAGAGTGAGATGCCAGCTCCTTTCATTCAGTCAGTAGCTTCAAACATTTCTGGTATATGAATAACATGATGTTTTTCAATGGCAAAAATCAATGAATATTGTAAATGCACAAACAGTAATTTCTCCGCATTGCAAGGTGTAATTCTGAAATTTTTTGCTTTTTCCTGCTCCTCTTAGCATGATAAAGAAGATTCAAAGAGAGTGAGATGCCAGCTCCTTTCATTCAGTCAGTAGCTTCAATCATTTCTGGACGTTTTTCAATGGCAAAAATCAATGAATATTGTAAATGAACAAACAGTAATTTCTCCGCATTGCAAGGTGCAATTCTGAAATTTTTTGCTTTTTCCTGCTCCTCTTAGCATGATAAACAAGATTCAAAGAGAGTGAGATGCCAGCTCCTTTCATTCAGTCAGTAGCTTCAATCATTTCTGGACGTTTTTCAATGGCAAAAATCAATGAATATTGTAAATGCACAAACAGTAATTTCTCCGCATTGCAAGGTGCAATTCTGAAATTTTTTGCTTTTTTCTGCTCCTCTTAGCATGATAAAGAAGACTCAAAGAGAGTGAGATGCCAGCTCCTTTCATTCAGTCAGTAGCTTCAATCATTTCTGGTATATGAATAACATGATGTTTTTCAATGGCAAAAATCAATGAATATTGTAAATGCACAAACAGTAATTTGTCCGCATTGCAAGGTGCAATTCTGAAATTTTTTGCTTTTTCCTGCTCCTCTTAGCATGATAAAGAAGATTCAAAGAGAGTGAGATGCCAGCTCCTTTCATTCAGTCAGTAGCTTCAATCATTTCTGGACGTTTTTCAATGGCAAAAATCAATGAATATTGTAAATGCACAAACAGTAATTTCTCCGCATTGCAAGGTGCAATTCTGAAATTTTTTGCTTTTTCCTGCTCCTCTTAGCATGATAAACAAGATTCAAAGAGAGTGAGATGCCAGCTCCTTTCATTCAGTCAGTAGCTTCAATCATTTCTGGACGTTTTTCAATGGCAAAAATCAATGAATATTGTAAATGCACAAACAGTAATTTCTCCGCATTGCAAGGTGCAATTCTGAAATTTTTTTTCTTTTTCCTGCTCCTCTTAGCATGATAAAGAAGATTCAAAGAGAGTGAGATGCCAGCTCCTTTCATTCAGTCAGTAGCTACAATCATTTCTGGACGTTTTTCAATGGCAAAAATCAATGAATATTGTAAATGCACAAACAGTAATTTCTCCGCATTGCAAGGTGCAATTCTGAAATTTTTTGCTTTTTCCTGCTCCTCTTAGCATGATAAACAAGATTCAAAGAGAGTGAGATGCCAGCTCCTTTCATTCAGTCAGTAGCTTCAATCATTTCTGGACGTTTTTCAATGGCAAAAATCAATGAATATTGTAAATGCACAAACAGTAATTTCTCCGCATTGCAAGGTGCAATTCTGAAATTTTTTGCTTTTTTCTGCTCCTCTTAGCATGATAAAGAAGACTCAAAGAGAGTGAGATGCCAGCTCCTTTCATTCAGTCAGTAGCTTCAAACATTTCTGGTATATGAATAACATGATGTTTTTCAATGGCAAAAATCAATGAATATTGTAAATGCACAAACAGTAATTTCTCCGCATTGCAAGGTGCAATTCTGAAATTTTTTGCTTTTTCCTGCTCCTCTTAGCATGATAAAGAAGATTCAAAGAGAGTGAGATGCCAGCTCCTTTCATTCAGTCAGTAGCTTCAAACATTTCTGGTATATGAATAACATGATGTTTTTCAATGGCAAAAATCAATGAATATTGTAAATGCACAAACAGTAATTTCTCCGCATTGCAAGGTGCAATTCTGAAATTTTTTGCTTTTTCCTGCTCCTCTTAGCATGATAAAGAAGATTCAAAGAGAGTGAGATGCCAGCTCCTTTCATTCAGTCAGTAGCTTCAATCATTTCTGGACGTTTTTCAATGGCAAAAATCATTGAATATTGTAAATGCACAAACAGTAATTTCTCCGCATTGCAAGGTGCAATTCTGAAATTTTTTGCTTTTTCCTGCTCCTCTTAGCATGATAAAGAAGATTCAAAGAGTGAGATGCCAGCTCCTTTCATTCAGTCAGTAGCTTCAATCATTTCTGGAATATGAATAACATGATGTTTTTCAATGGCAAAAATCAATGAATATTGTAAATGCACAAACAGTAATTTCTCCGCATTGCAAGGTGCAATTCTGAAATTTTTTGCTTTTTCCTGCTCCTCTTAGCATGATAAAGAAGATTCAAAGAGAGTGAGATGCCAGCTCCTTTCATTCAGTCAGTAGCTTCAATCATTTCTGGACGTTTTTCAATGGCAAAAATCATTCTCCGCATTGCAAGGTGCAATTCTGAAATTTTTTGCTTTTTCCTGCTCCTCTTAGCATGATAAAGAAGATTCAAAGAGAGTGAGATGCCAGCTCCTTTCATTCAGTCAGTAGCTTCAATCATTTCTGGAATATGAATAACATGATGTTTTTCAATGGCAAAAATCAATGAATATTGTAAATGCACAAACAGTAATTTCTCCGCATTGCAAGGTGCAATTCTGAAATTTTTTGCTTTTTCCTGCTCCTCTTAGCATGATAAAGAAGATTCAAAGAGAGTGAGATGCCAGCTCCTTTCATTCAGTCAGTAGCTTCAAACATTTCTGGTATATGAATAACATGATGTTTTTCAATGGCAAAAATCAATGAATATTGTAAATGCACAAACAGTAATTTCTCCGCATTGCAAGGTGCAATTCTGAAATTTTTTGCTTTTTCCTGCTCCTCTTAGCATGATAAAGAAGATTCAAAGAGAGTGAGATGCCAGCTCCTTTCATTCAGTCAGTAGCTTCAATCATTTCTGGACGTTTTTCAATGGCAAAAATCAATGAATATTGTAAATGCACAAACAGTAATTTCTCCGCATTGCAAGGTGCAATTCTGAAATTTTTTGCTTTTTCCTGCTCCTCTTAGCATGATAAAGAAGATTCAAAGAGAGTGAGATGCCAGCTCCTTTCATTCAGTCAGTAGCTTCAAACATTTCTGGTATATGAATAACATGATGTTTTTCAATGGCAAAAATCAATGAATATTGTAAATGCACAAACAGTAATTTCTCCGCATTGCAAGGTGCAATTCTGAAATTTTTTGCTTTTTCCTGCTCCTCTTAGCATGATAAAGAAGATTCAAAGAGAGTGAGATGCCAGCTCCTTTCATTCAGTCAGTAGCTTCAATCATTTCTGGACGTTTTTCAATGGCAAAAATCAATGAATATTGTAAATGCACAAACAGTAATTTCTCCGCATTGCAAGGTGCAATTCTGAAATTTTTTGCTTTTTCCTGCTCCTCTTAGCATGATAAAGAAGATTCAAAGAGAGTGAGATGCCAGCTCCTTTCATTCAGTCAGTAGCTTCAATCATTTCTGGACGTTTTTCAATGGCAAAAATCAATGAATATTGTAAATGCACAAACAGTAATTTCTCCGCATTGCAAGGTGCAATTCTGAAATTTTTTGCTTTTTCCTGCTCCTCTTAGCATGATAAAGAAGATTCAAAGAGAGTGAGATGCCAGCTCCTTTCATTCAGTCAGTAGCTTCAATCATTTCTGGACGTTTTTCAATGGCAAAAATCAATGAATATTGTAAATGCACAAACAGTAATTTCTCCGCATTGCAAGGTGCAATTCTGAAATTTTTTGCTTTTTCCTGCTCCTCTTAGCATGTTAAAGAAGATTCAAAGAGAGTGAGATGCCAGCTCCTTTCATTCAGTCAGTAGCTTCAATCATTTCTGGACGTTTTTCAATGGCAAAAATCATTGAATATTGTAAATGCACAAACAGTAATTTCTCCGCATTGCAAGGTGCAATTCTGAAATTTTTTGCTTTTTCCTGCTCCTCTTAGCATGATAAAGAAGATTCAAAGAGAGTGAGATGCCAGCTCCTTTCATTCAGTCAGTAGCTTCAATCATTTCTGGTATATGAATAACATGATGTTTTTCAATGGCAAAAATCAATGAATATTGTAAATGCACAAACAGTAATTTCTCCGCATTGCAAGGTGCAATTCTGAAATTTTTTGCTTTTTCCTGCTCCTCTTAGCATGATAAAGAAGATTCAAAGAGAGTGAGATGCCAGCTCCTTTCATTCAGTCAGTAGCTTCAATCATTTCTGGACGTTTTTCAATGGCAAAAATCAATGAATATTGTAAATGCACAAACAGTAATTTCTCCGCATTGCAAGGTGCAATTCTGAAATTTTTTGCTTTTTCCTGCTCCTCTTAGCATGATAAACAAGATTCAAAGAGAGTGAGATACCAGCTCCTTTCATTCAGTCAGTAGCTTCAATCATTTCTGGATGTTTTTCAATGGCAAAAATCAATGAATATTGTAAATGCACAAACAGTAATTTCTCCGCATTGCAAGGTGCAATTCTGAAATTTTTTGCTTTTTCCTGCTCCTCTTAGCATGATAAAGAAGATTCAAAGAGAGTGAGATGCCAGCTCCTTTCATTCAGTCAGTAGCTTCAAACATTTCTGGTATATGAATAACATGATGTTTTTCAATGGCAAAAATCAATGAATATTGTAAATGCACAAACAGTAATTTCTCCGCATTGCAAGGTGCAATTCTGAAATTTTTTGCTTTTTCCTGCTCCTCTTAGCATGATAAACAAGATTCAAAGAGAGTGAGATGCCAGCTCCTTTCATTCAGTCAGTAGCTTCAATCATTTCTGGACATTTTTCAATGGCAAAAATCAATGAATATTGTAAATGCACAAACAGTAATTTCTCCGCATTGCAAGGTGCAATTCTGAAATTTTTTGCTTTTTCCTGCTCCTCTTAGCATGATAAAGAAGATTCAAAGAGAGTGAGATGCCAGCTCCTTTCATTCAGTCAGTAGCTTCAAACATTTCTGGTATATGAATAACATGATGTTTTTCAATGGCAAAAATCAATGAATATTGTAAATGCACAAACAGTAATTTCTCCGCATTGCAAGGTGCAATTCTGAAATTTTTTGCTTTTTCCTGCTCCTCTTAGCATGATAAAGAAGATTCAAAGAGAGTGAGATGCCAGCTCCTTTCATTCAGTCAGTAGCTTCAATCATTTCTGGACGTTTTTCAATGGCAAAAATCAATGAATATTGTAAATGCACAAACAGTAATTTCTCCGCATTGCAAGGTGCAATTCTGAAATTTTTTGCTTTTTCCTGCTCCTCTTAGCATGATAAAGAAGACTCAAAGAGAGTGAGATGCCAGCTCCTTTCATTCAGTCAGTAGCTTCAAACATTTCTGGTATATGAATAACATGGTTTTTCAATGGCAAAAATCAATGAATATTGTAAATGCACAAACAGAAATTTCTCCGCATTGCAAGGTGCAATTCTGAAATTTTTTGCTTTTTCCTGCTCCTCTTAGCATGATAAAGAAGATTCAAAGAGAGTGAGAAGCCAGCTCCTTTCATTCAGTCAGTAGCTTCAATCATTTCTGGACGTTTTTCAATGGCAAAAATCATTGAATATTGTAAATGCACAAACAGTAATTTCTCCGCATTGCAAGGTGCAATTCTGAAATTTTTTGCTTTTTCCTGCTCCTCTTAGCATGATAAAGAAGATTCAAAGAGAGTGAGATGCCAGCTCCTTTCATTCAGTCAGTAGCTTCAATCATTTCTGGTATATGAATAACATGATGTTTTTCAATGGCAAAAATCAATGAATATTGTAAATGCACAAACAGTAATTTCTCCGCATTGCAAGGTGCAATTCTGAAATTTTTTGCTTTTTCCTGCTCCTCTTAGCATGATAAAGAAGATTCAAAGAGAGTGAGATGCCAGCTCCTTTCATTCAGTCAGTAGCTTCAATCATTTCTGGACGTTTTTCAATGGCAAAAATCAATGAATATTGTAAATGCACAAACAGTAATTTCTCCGCATTGCAAGGTGCAATTCTGAAATTTTTTGCTTTTTCCTGCTCCTCTTAGCATGATAAACAAGATTCAAAGAGAGTGAGATGCCAGCTCCTTTCATTCAGTCAGTAGCTTCAATCATTTCTGGACGTTTTTCAATGGCAAAAATCAATGAATATTGTAAATGCACAAACAGTAATTTCTCCGCATTGCAAGGTGCAATTCTGAAATTTTTTGCTTTTTCCTGCTCCTCTTAGCATGATAAAGAAGATTCAAAGAGAGTGAGATGCCAGCTCCTTTCATTCAGTCAGTAGCTTCAAACATTTCTGGTATATGAATAACATGATGTTTTTCAATGGCAAAAATCAATGAATATTGTAAATGCACAAACAGTAATTTCTCCGCATTGCAAGGTGCAATTCTGAAATTTTTTGCTTTTTCCTGCTCCTCTTAGCATGATAAAGAAGATTCAAAGAGAGTGAGATGCCAGCTCCTTTCATTCAGTCAGTAGCTTCAATCATTTCTGGACGTTTTTCAATGGCAAAAATCAATGAATATTGTAAATGCACAAACAGTAATTTCTCCGCATTGCAAGGTGCAATTCTGAAATTTTTTGCTTTTTCCTGCTCCTCTTAGCATGATAAAGAAGATTCAAAGAGAGTGAGATGCCAGCTCCTTTCATTCAGTCAGTAGCTTCAATCATTTCTGGACGTTTTTCAATGGCAAAAATCAATGAATATTGTAAATGCACAAACAGTAATTTCTCCGCATTGCAAGGTGCAATTCTGAAATTTTTTGCTTTTTCCTGCTCCTCTTAGCATGATAAAGAAGATTCAAAGAGAGTGAGATGCCAGCTCCTTTCATTCAGTCAGTAGCTTCAAACATTTCTGGTATATGAATAACATGATGTTTTTCAATGGCAAAAATCAATGAATATTGTAAATGCACAAACAGTAATTTCTCCGCATTGCAAGGTGCAATTCTGAAATTTTTTGCTTTTTCCTGCTCCTCTTAGCATGATAAAGAAGATTCAAAGAGAGTGAGATGCCAGCTCCTTTCATTCAGTCAGTAGCTTCAATCATTTCTGGACATTTTTCAATGGCAAAAATCAATGAATATTGTAAATGCACAAACAGTAATTTCTCCGCATTGCAAGGTGCAATTCTGAAATTTTTTGCTTTTTTCTGCTCCTCTTAGCATGATAAAGAAGACTCAAAGAGAGTGAGATGCCAGCTCCTTTCATTCAGTCAGTAGCTTCAATCATTTCTGGACGTTTTTCAATGGCAAAAATCAATGAATATTGTAAATGCACAAACAGTAATTTCTCCGCATTGCAAGGTGCAATTCTGAAATTTTTTGCTTTTTTCTGCTCCTCTTAGCATGATAAAGAAGACTCAAAGAGAGTGAGATGCCAGCTCCTTTCATTCAGTCAGTAGCTTCAAACATTTCTGGTATATGAATAACATGATGTTTTTCAATGGCAAAAATCAATGAATATTGTAAATGCACAAACAGTAATTTCTCCGCATTGCAAGGTGCAATTCTGAAATTTTTTGCTTTTTCCTGCTCCTCTTAGCATGATAAAGAAGATTCAAAGAGAGTGAGATGCCAGCTCCTTTCATTCAGTCAGTAGCTTCAATCATTTCTGGACGTTTTTCAATGGCAAAAATCAATGAATATTGTAAATGCACAAACTAATTTCTCCGCATTGCAAGTTGCAATTCTGAAATTTTTTGCTTTTTCCTGCTCCTCTTAGCATGATAAAGAAGATTCAAAGAGAGTGAGATGCCAGCTCCTTTCATTCAGTCAGTAGCTTCAATCATTTCTGGACGTTTTTCAATGGCAAAAATCAATGAATATTGTAAATGCACAAACAGTAATTTCTCCGCATTGCAAGGTGCAATTCTGAAATTTTTTGCTTTTTCCTGCTCCTCTTAGCATGATAAAGAAGATTCAAAGAGAGTGAGATGCCAGCTCCTTTCATTCAGTCAGTAGCTTCAATCATTTCTGGACGTTTTTCAATGGCAAAAATCATTGAATATTGTAAATGCACAAACAGTAATTTATCCGCATTGCAAGGTGCAATTCTGAAATTTTTTGCTTTTTCCTGCTCCTCTTAGCATGATAAAGAAGATTCAAAGAGAGTGAGATGCCAGCTCCTTTCATTCAGTCAGTAGCTTCAATCATTTCTGGTATATGAATAACATGATGTTTTTCAATGGCAAAAATCAATGAATATTGTAAATGCACAAACAGTAATTTCTCCGCATTGCAAGGTGCAATTCTGAAATTTTTTGCTTTTTTCTGCTCCTCTTAGCATGATAAAGAAGACTCAAAGAGAGTGAGATGCCAGCTCCTTTCATTCAGTCAGTAGCTTCAAACATTTCTGGTATATGAATAACATGTTTTTCAATGGCAAAAATCAATGAATATTGTAAATGCACAAACAGTAATTTCTCCGCATTGCAAGGTGCAATTCTGAAATTTTTTGCTTTTTCCTGCTCCTCTTAGCATGATAAAGAAGATTCAAAGAGAGTGAGATGCCAGCTCCTTTCATTCAGTCAGTAGCTTCAATCATTTCTGGACGTTTTTCAATGGCAAAAATCAATGAATATTGTAAATGCACAAACAGTAATTTCTCCGCATTGCAAGGTGCAATTCTGAAATTTTTTGCTTTTTCCTGCTCCTCTTAGCATGATAAACAAGATTCAAAGAGAGTGAGATGCCAGCTCCTTTCATTCAGTCAGTAGCTTCAATCATTTCTGGACGTTTTTCAATGGCAAAAATCAATGAATATTGTAAATGCACAAACAGTAATTTCTCCGCATTGCAAGGTGCAATTCTGAAATTTTTTGCTTTTTCCTGCTCCTCTTAGCATGATAAAGAAGATTCAGAGAGAGTGAGATGCCAGCTCCTTTCATTCAGTCAGTAGCTACAATCATTTCTGGACGTTTTTCAATGGCAAAAATCAATGAATATTGTAAATGCACAAACAGTAATTTCTCCGCATTGCAAGGTGCAATTCTGAAATTTTTTGCTTTTTCCTGCTCCTCTTAGCATGATAAAGAAGATTCAAAGAGAGTGAGATGCCAGCTCCTTTCATTCAGTCAGTAGCTTCAATCATTTCTGGACGTTTTTCAATGGCAAAAATCAATGAATATTGTAAATGCACAAACAGTAATTTCTCCGCATTGCAAGGTGCAATTCTGAAATTTTTTGCTTTTTCCTGCTCCTCTTAGCATGATAAAGAAGATTCAAAGAGAGTGAGATGCCAGCTCCTTTCATTCAGTCAGTAGCTTCAAACATTTCTGGTATATGAATAACATGATGTTTTTCAATGGCAAAAATCAATGAATATTGTAAATGCACAAACAGTAATTTCTCCGCATTGCAAGGTGCAATTCTGAAATTTTTTGCTTTTTCCTGCTCCTCTTAGCATGATAAAGAAGATTCAAAGAGAGTGAGATGCCAGCTCCTTTCATTCAGTCAGTAGCTTCAATCATTTCTGGACGTTTTTCAATGGCAAAAATCAATGAATATTGTAAATGCACAAACAGTAATTTCTCCGCATTGCAAGGTGCAATTCTGAAATTTTTTGCTTTTTCCTGCTCCTCTTAGCATGATAAAGAAGATTCAAAGAGAGTGAGATGCCAGCTCCTTTCATTCAGTCAGTAGCTTCAAACATTTCTGGTATATGAATAACATGATGTTTTTCAATGGCAAAAATCAATGAATATTGTAAATGCACAAACAGTAATTTCTCCGCATTGCAAGGTGCAATTCTGAAATTTTTTGCTTTTTCCTGCTCCTCTTAGCATGATAAAGAAGATTCAAAGAGAGTGAGATGCCAGCTCCTTTCATTCAGTCAGTAGCTTCAATCATTTCTGGACGTTTTTCAATGGCAAAAATCAATGAATATTGTAAATGCACAAACAGTAATTTCTCCGCATTGCAAGGTGCAATTCTGAAATTTTTTGCTTTTTCCTGCTCCTCTTAGCATGATAAACAAGATTCAAAGAGAGTGAGATGCCAGCTCCTTTCATTCAGTCAGTAGCTTCAATCATTTCTGGACGTTTTTCAATGGCAAAAATCAATGAATATTGTAAATGCACAAACAGTAATTTCTCCGCATTGCAAGGTGCAATTCTGAAATTTTTTGCTTTTTTCTGCTCCTCTTAGCATGATAAAGAAGACTCAAAGAGAGTGAGATGCCAGCTCCTTTCATTCAGTCAGTAGCTTCAAACATTTCTGGTATATGAATAACATGATGTTTTTCAATGGCAAAAATCAATGAATATTGTAAATGCACAAACAGTAATTTCTCCGCATTGCAAGGTGCAATTCTGAAATTTTTTGCTTTTTCCTGCTCCTCTTAGCATGATAAACAAGATTCAAAGAGAGTGAGATGCCAGCTCCTTTCATTCAGTCAGTAGCTTCAATCATTTCTGGACGTTTTTCAATGGCAAAAATCATTGAATATTGTAAATGCACAAACAGTAATTTCTCCGCATTGCAAGGTGCAATTCTGAAATTTTTTGCTTTTTCCTGCTCCTCTTAGCATGATAAAGAAGATTCAAAGAGAGTGAGATGCCAGCTCCTTTCATTCAGTCAGTAGCTTCAATCATTTCTGGTATATGAATAACATGATGTTTTTCAATGGCAAAAATCAATGAATATTGTAAATGCACAAACAGTAATTTCTCCGCATTGCAAGGTGCAATTCTGAAATTTTTTGCTTTTTCCTGCTCCTCTTAGCATGATAAAGAAGATTCAAAGAGAGTGAGATGCCAGCTCCTTTCATTCAGTCAGTAGCTTCAATCATTTCTGGACGTTTTTCAATGGCAAAAATCAATGAATATTGTAAATGCACAAACAGTAATTTCTCCGCATTGCAAGGTGCAATTCTGAAATTTTTTGCTTTTTCCTGCTCCTCTTAGCCTGATAAACAAGATTCAAAGAGAGTGAGATGCCAGCTCCTTTCATTCAGTCAGTAGCTTCAATCATTTCTGGACGTTTTTCAATGGCAAAAATCAATGAATATTCTAAATGCACAAACAGTAATTTCTCCGCATTGCAAGGTGCAATTCTGAAATTTTTTGCTTTTTCCTGCTCCTCTTAGCATGATAAAGAAGATTCAAAGAGAGTGAGATGCCAGCTCCTTTCATTCAGTCAGTAGCTTCAAACATTTCTGGTATATGAATAACATGATGTTTTTCAATGGCAAAAATCAATGAATATTGTAAATGCACAAACAGTAATTTCTCCGCATTGCAAGGTGCAATTCTGAAATTTTTTGCTTTTTCCTGCTCCTCTTAGCATGATAAACAAGATTCAAAGAGAGTGAGATGCCAGCTCCTTTCATTCAGTCAGTAGCTTCAATCATTTCTGGACATTTTTCAATGGCAAAAATCAATGAATATTGTAAATGCACAAACAGTAATTTCTCCGCATTGCAAGGTGCAATTCTGAAATTTTTTGCTTTTTTCTGCTCCTCTTAGCATGATAAAGAAGACTTAAAGAGAGTGAGATGCCAGCTCCTTTCATTCAGTCAGTAGCTTCAAACATTTCTGGTATATGAATAACATGATGTTTTTCAATGGCAAAAATCAATGAATATTGTAAATGCACAAACAGTAATTTCTCCGCATTGCAAGGTGCAATTCTGAAATTTTTTCCTTTTTCCTGCTCCTCTTAGCATGATAAAGAAGATTCAAAGAGAGTGAGATGCCAGCTCCTTTCATTCAGTCAGTAGCTTCAATCATTTCTGGACGTTTTTCAATGGCAAAAATCAATGAATATTGTAAATGCACAAACAGTAATTTCTCCGCATTGCAAGGTGCAATTCTGAAATTTTTTGCTTTTTCCTGCTCCTCTTAGCATGTTAAAGAAGATTCAAAGAGAGTGAGATGCCAGCTCCTTTCATTCAGTCAGTAGCTTCAATCATTTCTGGACGTTTTTCAATGGCAAAAATCATTGAATATTGTAAATGCACAAACAGTAATTTCTCCGCATTGCAAGGTGCAATTCTGAAATTTTTTGCTTTTTCCTGCTCCTCTTAGCATGATAAAGAAGATTCAAAGAGAGTGAGATGCCAGCTCCTTTCATTCAGTCAGTA
This sequence comes from Phyllobates terribilis, assembly GCF_046119375.1. Taxonomy (NCBI): domain Eukaryota; kingdom Metazoa; phylum Chordata; class Amphibia; order Anura; family Dendrobatidae; genus Phyllobates; species Phyllobates terribilis. Next base: position 61,072 of record NW_027365001.1, on the reverse strand, counting down.
GCTTCAATCATTTCTGGTATATGAATAACATGATGTTTTTCAATGGCAAAAATCAATGAATATTGTAAATGCACAAACAGTAATTTCTCCGCATTGCAAGGTGCAATTCTGAAATTTTTTGCTTTTTCCTGCTCCTCTTAGCATGATAAAGAAGATTCAAAGAGAGTGAGATGCCAGCTCCTTTCATTCAGTCAGTAGCTTCAATCATTTCTGGACGTTTTTCAATGGCAAAAATCAATGAATATTGTAAATGCACAAACAGTAATTTCTCCGCATTGCAAGGTGCAATTCTGAAATTTTTTGCTTTTTCCTGCTCCTCTTAGCATGATAAACAAGATTCAAAGAGAGTGAGATACCAGCTCCTTTCATTCAGTCAGTAGCTTCAATCATTTCTGGATGTTTTTCAATGGCAAAAATCAATGAATATTGTAAATGCACAAACAGTAATTTCTCCGCATTGCAAGGTGCAATTCTGAAATTTTTTGCTTTTTCCTGCTCCTCTTAGCATGATAAAGAAGATTCAAAGAGAGTGAGATGCCAGCTCCTTTCATTCAGTCAGTAGCTTCAAACATTTCTGGTATATGAATAACATGATGTTTTTCAATGGCAAAAATCAATGAATATTGTAAATGCACAAACAGTAATTTCTCCGCATTGCAAGGTGCAATTCTGAAATTTTTTGCTTTTTCCTGCTCCTCTTAGCATGATAAACAAGATTCAAAGAGAGTGAGATGCCAGCTCCTTTCATTCAGTCAGTAGCTTCAATCATTTCTGGACATTTTTCAATGGCAAAAATCAATGAATATTGTAAATGCACAAACAGTAATTTCTCCGCATTGCAAGGTGCAATTCTGAAATTTTTTGCTTTTTCCTGCTCCTCTTAGCATGATAAAGAAGATTCAAAGAGAGTGAGATGCCAGCTCCTTTCATTCAGTCAGTAGCTTCAAACATTTCTGGTATATGAATAACATGATGTTTTTCAATGGCAAAAATCAATGAATATTGTAAATGCACAAACAGTAATTTCTCCGCATTGCAAGGTGCAATTCTGAAATTTTTTGCTTTTTCCTGCTCCTCTTAGCATGATAAAGAAGATTCAAAGAGAGTGAGATGCCAGCTCCTTTCATTCAGTCAGTAGCTTCAATCATTTCTGGACGTTTTTCAATGGCAAAAATCAATGAATATTGTAAATGCACAAACAGTAATTTCTCCGCATTGCAAGGTGCAATTCTGAAATTTTTTGCTTTTTCCTGCTCCTCTTAGCATGATAAAGAAGACTCAAAGAGAGTGAGATGCCAGCTCCTTTCATTCAGTCAGTAGCTTCAAACATTTCTGGTATATGAATAACATGGTTTTTCAATGGCAAAAATCAATGAATATTGTAAATGCACAAACAGTAATTTCTCCGCATTGCAAGGTGCAATTCTGAAATTTTTTGCTTTTTCCTGCTCCTCTTAGCATGATAAAGAAGATTCAAAGAGAGTGAGAAGCCAGCTCCTTTCATTCAGTCAGTAGCTTCAATCATTTCTGGACGTTTTTCAATGGCAAAAATCAATGAATATTGTAAATGCACAAACTAATTTCTCCGCATTGCAAGTTGCAATTCTGAAATTTTTTGCTTTTTCCTGCTCCTCTTAGCATGATAAAGAAGATTCAAAGAGAGTGAGATGCCAGCTCCTTTCATTCAGTCAGTAGCTTCAATCATTTCTGGACGTTTTTCAATGGCAAAAATCAATGAATATTGTAAATGCACAAACAGTAATTTCTCCGCATTGCAAGGTGCAATTCTGAAATTTTTTGCTTTTTCCTGCTCCTCTTAGCATGATAAACAAGATTCAAAGAGAGTGAGATGCCAGCTCCTTTCATTCAGTCAGTAGCTTCAATCATTTCTGGACGTTTTTCAATGGCAAAAATCAATGAATATTGTAAATGCACAAACAGTAATTTCTCCGCATTGCAAGGTGCAATTCTGAAATTTTTTGCTTTTTCCTGCTCCTCTTAGCATGATAAAGAAGATTCAGAGAGAGTGAGATGCCAGCTCCTTTCATTCAGTCAGTAGCTACAATCATTTCTGGACGTTTTTCAATGGCAAAAATCAATGAATATTGTAAATGCACAAACAGTAATTTCTCCGCATTGCAAGGTGCAATTCTGAAATTTTTTGCTTTTTCCTGCTCCTCTTAGCATGATAAAGAAGATTCAAAGAGAGTGAGATGCCAGCTCCTTTCATTCAGTCAGTAGCTTCAAACATTTCTGGTATATGAATAACATGATGTTTTTCAATGGCAAAAATCAATGAATATTGTAAATGCACAAACAGTAATTTCTCCGCATTGCAAGGTGCAATTCTGAAATTTTTTGCTTTTTCCTGCTCCTCTTAGCATGATAAAGAAGATTCAAAGAGAGTGAGATGCCAGCTCCTTTCATTCAGTCAGTAGCTTCAATCATTTCTGGACGTTTTTCAATGGCAAAAATCATTGAATATTGTAAATGCACAAACAGTAATTTCTCCGCATTGCAAGGTGCAATTCTGAAATTTTTTGCTTTTTCCTGCTCCTCTTAGCATGATAAAGAAGATTCAAAGAGAGTGAGATGCCAGCTCCTTTCATTCAGTCAGTAGCTTCAATCATTTCTGGAATATGAATAACATGATGTTTTTCAATGGCAAAAATCAATGAATATTGTAAATGCACAAACAGTAATTTCTCCGCATTGCAAGGTGCAATTCTGAAATTTTTTGCTTTTTCCTGCTCCTCTTAGCATGATAAAGAAGATTCAAAGAGAGTGAGATGCCAGCTCCTTTCATTCAGTCAGTAGCTTCAATCATTTCTGGACGTTTTTCAATGGCAAAAATCATTGAATATTGTAAATGCACAAACAGTAATTTCTCCGCATTGCAAGGTGCAATTCTGAAATTTTTTGCTTTTTCCTGCTCCTCTTAGCATGATAAACAAGATTCAAAGAGAGTGAGATGCCAGCTCCTTTCATTCAGTCAGTAGCTTCAATCATTTCTGGACGTTTTTCAATGGCAAAAATCAATGAATATTGTAAATGCACAAACAGTAATTTCTCCGCATTGCAAGGTGCAATTCTGAAATTTTTTGCTTTTTCCTGCTCCTCTTAGCATGATAAAGAAGATTCAAAGAGAGTGAGATGCCAGCTCCTTTCATTCAGTCAGTAGCTTCAAACATTTCTGGTATATGAATAACATGATGTTTTTCAATGGCAAAAATCAATGAATATTGTAAATGCACAAACAGTAATTTCTCCGCATTGCAAGGTGCAATTCTGAAATTTTTTGCTTTTTCCTGCTCCTCTTAGCATGATAAAGAAGATTCAAAGAGAGTGAGATGCCAGCTCCTTTCATTCAGTCAGTAGCTTCAATCATTTCTGGACGTTTTTCAATGGCAAAAATCAATGAATATTGTAAATGCACAAACAGTAATTTCTCCGCATTGCAAGGTGCAATTCTGAAATTTTTTGCTTTTTCCTGCTCCTCTTAGCATGATAAAGAAGATTCAAAGAGAGTGAGATGCCAGCTCCTTTCATTCAGTCAGTAGCTTCAAACATTTCTGGTATATGAATAACATGATGTTTTTCAATGGCAAAAATCAATGAATATTGTAAATGCACAAACAGTAATTTCTCCGCATTGCAAGGTGCAATTCTGAAATTTTTTGCTTTTTCCTGCTCCTCTTAGCATGATAAACAAGATTCAAAGAGAGTGAGATGCCAGCTCCTTTCATTCAGTCAGTAGCTTCAATCATTTCTGGACGTTTTTCAATGGCAAAAATCAATGAATATTGTAAATGCACAAACAGTAATTTCTCCGCATTGCAAGGTGCAATTCTGAAATTTTTTGCTTTTTTCTGCTCCTCTTAGCATGATAAAGAAGACTCAAAGAGAGTGAGATGCCAGCTCCTTTCATTCAGTCAGTAGCTTCAAACATTTCTGGTATATGAATAACATGTTTTTCAATGGCAAAAATCAATGAATATTGTAAATGCACAAACAGTAATTTCTCCGCATTGCAAGGTGCAATTCTGAAATTTTTTGCTTTTTCCTGCTCCTCTTAGCATGATAAAGAAGATTCAAAGAGAGTGAGATGCCAGCTCCTTTCATTCAGTCAGTAGCTTCAATCATTTCTGGACGTTTTTCAATGGCAAAAATCAATGAATATTGTAAATGCACAAACAGTAATTTCTCCGCATTGCAAGGTGCAATTCTGAAATTTTTTGCTTTTTCCTGCTCCTTTTAGCATGATAAACAAGATTCAAAGAGAGTGAGATGCCAGCTCCTTTCATTCAGTCAGTAGCTTCAATCATTTCTGGACGTTTTTCAATGGCAAAAATCAATGAATATTGTAAATGCACAAACAGTAATTTCTCCGCATTGCAAGGTGCAATTCTGAAATTTTTTGCTTTTTCCTGCTCCTCTTAGCATGATAAAGAAGATTCAGAGAGAGTGAGATGCCAGCTCCTTTCATTCAGTCAGTAGCTACAATCATTTCTGGACGTTTTTCAATGGCAAAAATCAATGAATATTGTAAATGCACAAACAGTAATTTCTCCGCATTGCAAGGTGCAATTCTGAAATTTTTTGCTTTTTCCTGCTCCTCTTAGCATGATAAAGAAGATTCAAAGAGAGTGAGATGCCAGCTCCTTTCATTCAGTCAGTAGCTTCAATCATTTCTGGAATATGAATAACATGATGTTTTTCAATGGCAAAAATCAATGAATATTGTAAATGCACAAACAGTAATTTCTCCGCATTGCAAGGTGCAATTCTGAAATTTTTTGCTTTTTCCTGCTCCTCTTAGCATGATAAAGAAGATTCAAAGAGAGTGAGATGCCAGCTCCTTTCATTCAGTCAGTAGCTTCAATCATTTCTGGACGTTTTTCAATGGCAAAAATCATTGAATATTGTAAATGCACAAACAGTAATTTCTCCGCATTGCAAGGTGCAATTCTGAATTTTTTTGCTTTTTCCTGCTCCTCTTAGCATGATAAAGAAGATTCAAAGAGAGTGAGATGCCAGCTCCTTTCATTCAGTCAGTAGCTTCAATCATTTCTGGACGTTTTTCAATGGCAAAAATCATTGAATATTGTAAATGCACAAACAGTAATTTCTCCGCATTGCAAGGTGCAATTCTGAAATTTTTTGCTTTTTCCTGCTCCTCTTAGCATGATAAAGAAGATTCAAAGAGAGTGAGATGCCAGCTCCTTTCATTCAGTCAGTAGCTTCAATCATTTCTGGTATATGAATAACATGATGTTTTTCAATGGCAAAAATCAATGAATATTGTAAAAGCACAAACAGTAATTTCTCCGCATTGCAAGGTGCAATTCTGAAATTTTTTGCTTTTTCCTGCTCCTCTTAGCATGATAAAGAAGATTCAAAGAGAGTGAGATGCCAGCTCCTTTCATTCAGTCAGTAGCTTCAATCATTTCTGGACGTTTTTCAATGGCAAAAATCAATGAATATTGTAAATGCACAAACAGTAATTTCTCCGCATTGCAAGGTGCAATTCTGAAATTTTTTGCTTTTTCCTGCTCCTCTTAGCATGATAAAGAAGATTCAAAGAGAGTGAGATGCCAGCTCCTTTCATTCAGTCAGTAGCTTCAATCATTTCTGGACGTTTTTCAATGGCAAAAATCAATGAATATTGTAAATGCACAAACAGTAATTTCTCCGCATTGCAAGGTGCAATTCTGAAATTTTTTGCTTTTTCCTGCTCCTCTTAGCATGATAAACAAGATTCAAAGAGAGTGAGATGCCAGCTCCTTTCATTCAGTCAGTAGCTTCAATCATTTCTGGACGTTTTTCAATGGCAAAAATCAATGAATATTGTAAATGCACAAACAGTAATTTCTCCGCATTGCAAGGTGCAATTCTGAAATTTTTTGCTTTTTCCTGCTCCTCTTAGCATGATAAAGAAGATTCAGAGAGAGTGAGATGCCAGCTCCTTTCATTCAGTCAGTAGCTACAATCATTTCTGGACGTTTTTCAATGGCAAAAATCAATGAATATTGTAAATGCACAAACAGTAATTTCTCCGCATTGCAAGGTGCAATTCTGAAATTTTTTGCTTTTTCCTGCTCCTCTTAGCATGATAAAGAAGATTCAAAGAGAGTGAGATGCCAGCTCCTTTCATTCAGTCAGTAGCTTCAATCATTTCTGGACGTTTTTCAATGGCAAAAATCATTGAATATTGTAAATGCACAAACAGTAATTTCTCCGCATTGCAAGGTGCAATTCTGAAATTTTTTGCTTTTTCCTGCTCCTCTTAGCATGATAAAGAAGATTCAAAGAGAGTGAGATGCCAGCTCCTTTCATTCAGTCAGTAGCTTCAAACATTTCTGGTATATGAATAACATGATGTTTTTCAATGGCAAAAATCAATGAATATTGTAAATGCACAAACAGTAATTTCTCCGCATTGCAAGGTGCAATTCTGAAATTTTTTGCTTTTTCCTGCTCCTCTTAGCATGATAAAGAAGATTCAAAGAGAGTGAGATGCCAGCTCCTTTCATTCAGTCAGTAGCTTCAATCATTTCTGGACGTTTTTCAATGGCAAAAATCAATGAATATTGTAAATGCACAAACAGTAATTTCTCCGCATTGCAAGGTGCAATTCTGAAATTTTTTGCTTTTTCCTGCTCCTCTTAGCATGATAAACAAGATTCAAAGAGAGTGAGATGCCAGCTCCTTTCATTCAGTCAGTAGCTTCAATCATTTCTGGACGTTTTTCAATGGCAAAAATCAATGAATATTGTAAATGCACAAACAGTAATTTCTCCGCATTGCAAGGTGCAATTCTGAAATTTTTTGCTTTTTCCTGCTCCTCTTAGCATGATAAAGAAGATTCAGAGAGAGTGAGATGCCAGCTCCTTTCATTCAGTCAGTAGCTACAATCATTTCTGGACGTTTTTCAATGGCAAAAATCAATGAATATTGTAAATGCACAAACAGTAATTTCTCCGCATTGCAAGGTGCAATTCTGAAATTTTTTGCTTTTTCCTGCTCCTCTTAGCATGATAAAGAAGATTCAAAGAGAGTGAGATGCCAGCTCCTTTCTTTCAGTCAGTAGCTTCAATCATTTCTGGACGTTTTTCAATGGCAAAAATCATTGAATATTGTAAATGCACAAACAGTAATTTCTCCGCATTGCAAGGTGCAATTCTGAAATTTTTTGCTTTTTCCTGCTCCTCTTAGCATGATAAAGAAGATTCAAAGAGAGTGAGATGCCAGCTCCTTTCATTCAGTCAGTAGCTTCAATCATTTCTGGAATATGAATAACATGATGTTTTTCAATGGCAAAAATCAATGAATATTGTAAATGCACAAACAGTAATTTCTGCGCATTGCAAGGTGCAATTCTGAAATTTTTTGCTTTTTCCTGCTCCTCTTAGCATGATAAAGAAGATTCAAAGAGAGTGAGATGCCAGCTCCTTTCATTCAGTCAGTAGCTTCAATCATTTCTGGACGTTTTTCAATGGCAAAAATCATTGAATATTGTAAATGCACAAACAGTAATTTCTCCGCATTGCAAGGTGCAATTCTGAAATTTTTTGCTTTTTCCTGCTCCTCTTAGCATGATAAAGAAGATTCAAAGAGAGTGAGATGCCAGCTCCTTTCATTCAGTCAGTAGCTTCAATCATTTCTGGACGTTTTTCAATGGCAAAAATCATTGAATATTGTAAATGCACAAACAGTAATTTCTCCGCATTGCAAGGTGCAATTCTGAAATTTTTTGCTTTTTCCTGCTCCTCTTAGCATGATAAAGAAGATTCAAAGAGAGTGAGATGCCAGCTCCTTTCATTCAGTCAGTAGCTTCAATCATTTCTGGAATATGAATAACATGATGTTTTTCAATGGCAAAAATCAATGAATATTGTAAATGCACAAACAGTAATTTCTCCGCATTGCAAGGTGCAATTCTGAAATTTTTTGCTTTTTCCTGCTCCTCTTAGCATGATAAAGAAGATTCAAAGAGAGTGAGATGCCAGCTCCTTTCATTCAGTCAGTAGCTTCAATCATTTCTGGTATATGAATAACATGATGTTTTTCAATGGCAAAAATCAATGAATATTGTAAAAGCACAAACAGTAATTTCTCCGCATTGCAAGGTGCAATTCTGAAATTTTTTGCTTTTTCCTGCTCCTCTTAGCATGATAAAGAAGATTCAAAGAGAGTGAGATGCCAGCTCCTTTCATTCAGTCAGTAGCTTCAATCATTTCTGGACGTTTTTCAATGGCAAAAATCAATGAATATTGTAAATGCACAAACAGTAATTTCTCCGCATTGCAAGGTGCAATTCTGAATTTTTTTGCTTTTTCCTGCTCCTCTTAGCATGATAAACAAGATTCAAAGAGAGTGAGATGCCAGCTCCTTTCATTCAGTCAGTAGCTTCAATCATTTCTGGACGTTTTTCAATGGCAAAAATCAATGAATATTGTAAATGCACAAACAGTAATTTCTCCGCATTGCAAGGTGCAATTCTGAAATTTTTTGCTTTTTCCTGCTCCTCTTAGCATGATAAAGAAGATTCAAAGAGAGTGAGATGCCAGCTCCTTTCATTCAGTCAGTAGCTTCAAACATTTCTGGTATATGAATAACATGATGTTTTTCAATGGCAAAAATCAATGAATATTGTAAATGCACAAACAGTAATTTCTCCGCATTGCAAGGTGCAATTCTGAAATTTTTTGCTTTTTCCTGCTCCTCTTAGCATGATAAAGAAGATTCAAAGAGAGTGAGATGCCAGCTCCTTTCATTCAGTCAGTAGCTTCAATCATTTCTGGACATTTTTCAATGGCAAAAATCAATGAATATTGTAAATGCACAAACAGTAATTTCTCCGCATTGCAAGGTGCAATTCTGAAATTTTTTGCTTTTTCCTGCTCCTCTTAGCATGATAAAGAAGATTCAAAGAGAGTGAGATGCCAGCTCCTTTCATTCAGTCAGTAGCTTCAAACATTTCTGGTATATGAATAACATTATGTTTTTCAATGGCAAAAATCAATGAATATTGTAAATGCACAAACAGTAATTTCTCCGCATTGCAAGGTGCAATTCTGAAATTTTTTGCTTTTTCCTGCTCCTCTTAGCATGATAAAGAAGATTCAAAGAGAGTGAGATGCCAGCTCCTTTCATTCAGTCAGTAGCTTCAAACATTTCTGGTATATGAATAACATGATGTTTTTCAATGGCAAAAATCAATGAATATTGTAAATGCACAAACAGTAATTTCTCCGCATTGCAAGGTGCAATTCTGAAATTTTTTGCTTTTTCCTGCTCCTCTTAGCTTGATAAAGAAGATTCAAAGAGAGTGAGATGCCAGCTCCTTTCATTCAGTCAGTAGCTTCAATCATTTCTGGACGTTTTTCAATGGCAAAAATCATTGAATATTGTAAATGCACAAACAGTAATTTCTCCGCATTGCAAGGTGCAATTCTGAAATTTTTTGCTTTTTCCTGCTCCTCTTAGCATGATAAAGAAGATTCAAAGAGAGTGAGATGCCAGCTCCTTTCATTCAGTCAGTAGCTTCAATCATTTCTGGAATATGAATAACATGATGTTTTTCAATGGCAAAAATCAATGAATATTGTAAATGCACAAACAGTAATTTCTCCGCATTGCAAGGTGCAATTCTGAAATTTTTTGCTTTTTCCTGCTCCTCTTAGCATGATAAAGAAGATTCAAAGAGAGTGAGATGCCAGCTCCTTTCATTCAGTCAGTAGCTTCAATCATTTCTGGACGTTTTTCAATGGCAAAAATCATTGAATATTGTAAATGCACAAACAGTAATTTCTCCGCATTGCAAGGTGCAATTCTGAAATTTTTTGCTTTTTCCTGCTCCTCTTAGCATGATAAAGAAGATTCAAAGAGAGTGAGATGCCAGCTCCTTTCATTCAGTCAGTAGCTTCAATCATTTCTGGTATATGAATAACATGATGTTTTTCAATGGCAAAAATCAATGAATATTGTAAATGCACAAACAGTAATTTCTCCGCATTGCAAGGTGCAATTCTGAAATTTTTTGCTTTTTCCTGCTCCTCTTAGCATGATAAAGAAGATTCAAAGAGAGTGAGATGCCAGCTCCTTTCATTCAGTCAGTAGCTTCAATCATTTCTGGACGTTTTTCAATGGCAAAAATCATTGAATATTGTAAATGCACAAACAGTAATTTCTCCGCATTGCAAGGTGCAATTCTGAAATTTTTTGCTTTTTCCTGCTCCTCTTAGCATGATAAAGAAGATTCAAAGAGAGTGAGATGCCAGCTCCTTTCATTCAGTCAGTAGCTTCAATCATTTCTGGACGTTTTTCAATGGCAAAAATCAATGAATATTGTAAATGCACAAACAGTAATTTCTCCGCATTGCAAGGTGCAATTCTGAAATTTTTTGCTTTTTCCTGCTCCTCTTAGCATGATAAACAAGATTCAAAGAGAGTGAGATGCCAGCTCCTTTCATTCAGTCAGTAGCTTCAATCATTTCTGGACGTTTTTCAATGGCAAAAATCAATGAATATTGTAAATGCACAAACAGTAATTTCTCCGCATTGCAAGGTGCAATTCTGAAATTTTTTGCTTTTTCCTGCTCCTCTTAGCATGATAAACAAGATTCAAAGAGAGTGAGATGCCAGCTCCTTTCATTCAGTCAGTAGCTTCAATCATTTCTGGACGTTTTTCAATGGCAAAAATCAATGAATATTGTAAATGCACAAACAGTAATTTCTCCGCATTGCAAGGTGCAATTCTGAAATTTTTTGCTTTTTCCTGCTCCTCTTAGCATGATAAAGAAGATTCAGAGAGAGTGAGATGCCAGCTCCTTTCATTCAGTCAGTAGCTACAATCATTTCTGGACGTTTTTCAATGGCAAAAATCAATGAATATTGTAAATGCACAAACAGTAATTTCTCCGCATTGCAAGGTGCAATTCTGAAATTTTTTGCTTTTTCCTGCTCCTCTTAGCATGATAAAGAAGATTCAAAGAGAGTGAGATGCCAGCTCCTTTCTTTCAGTCAGTAGCTTCAATCATTTCTGGACGTTTTTCAATGGCAAAAATCATTGAATATTGTAAATGCACAAACAGTAATTTCTCCGCATTGCAAGGTGCAATTCTGAAATTTTTTGCTTTTTCCTGCTCCTCTTAGCATGATAAAGAAGATTCAAAGAGAGTGAGATGCCAGCTCCTTTCATTCAGTCAGTAGCTTCAATCATTTCTGGAATATGAATAACATGATGTTTTTCAATGGCAAAAATCAATGAATATTGTAAATGCACAAACAGTAATTTCTGCGCATTGCAAGGTGCAATTCTGAAATTTTTTGCTTTTTCCTGCTCCTCTTAGCATGATAAAGAAGATTCAAAGAGAGTGAGATGCCAGCTCCTTTCATTCAGTCAGTAGCTTCAATCATTTCTGGACGTTTTTCAATGGCAAAAATCATTGAATATTGTAAATGCACAAACAGTAATTTCTCCGCATTGCAAGGTGCAATTCTGAAATGTTTTGCTTTTTCCTGCTCCTCTTAGCATGATAAAGAAGATTCAAAGAGAGTGAGATGCCAGCTCCTTTCATTCAGTCAGTAGCTTCAATCATTTCTGGACGTTTTTCAATGGCAAAAATCATTGAATATTGTAAATGCACAAACAGTAATTTCTCCGCATTGCAAGGTGCAATTCTGAAATTTTTTGCTTTTTCCTGCTCCTCTTAGCATGATAAAGAAGATTCAAAGAGAGTGAGATGCCAGCTCCTTTCATTCAGTCAGTAGCTTCAATCATTTCTGGAATATGAATAACATGATGTTTTTCAATGGCAAAAATCAATGAATATTGTAAATGCACAAACAGTAATTTCTCCGCATTGCAAGGTGCAATTCTGAAATTTTTTGCTTTTTCCTGCTCCTCTTAGCATGATAAAGAAGATTCAAAGAGAGTGAGATGCCAGCTCCTTTCATTCAGTCAGTAGCTTCAATCATTTCTGGACGTTTTTCAATGGCAAAAATCATTGAATATTGTAAATGCACAAACAGTAATTTCTCCGCATTGCAAGGTGCAATTCTGAAATTTTTTGCTTTTTCCTGCTCCTCTTAGCATGATAAAGAAGATTCAAAGAGAGTGAGATGCCAGCTCCTTTCATTCAGTCAGTAGCTTCAATCATTTCTGGTATATGAATAACATGATGTTTTTCAATGGCAAAAATCAATGAATATTGTAAATGCACAAACAGTAATTTCTCCGCATTGCAAGGTGCAATTCTGAAATTTTTTGCTTTTTCCTGCTCCTCTTAGCATGATAAAGAAGATTCAAAGAGAGTGAGATGCCAGCTCCTTTCATTCAGTCAGTAGCTTCAATCATTTCTGGACGTTTTTCAATGGCAAAAATCATTGAATATTGTAAATGCACAAACAGTAATTTCTCCGCATTGCAAGGTGCAATTCTGAAATTTTTTGCTTTTTCCTGCTCCTCTTAGCATGATAAAGAAGATTCAAAGAGAGTGAGATGCCAGCTCCTTTCATTCAGTCAGTAGCTTCAATCATTTCTGGTATATGAATAACATGATGTTTTTCAATGGCAAAAATCAATGAATATTGTAAAAGCACAAACAGTAATTTCTCCGCATTGCAAGGTGCAATTCTGAAATTTTTTGCTTTTTCCTGCTCCTCTTAGCATGATAAAGAAGATTCAAAGAGAGTGAGATGCCAGCTCCTTTCATTCAGTCAGTAGCTTCAATCATTTCTGGACGTTTTTCAATGGCAAAAATCAATGAATATTGTAAATGCACAAACAGTAATTTCTCCGCATTGCAAGGTGCAATTCTGAATTTTTTTGCTTTTTCCTGCTCCTCTTAGCATGATAAACAAGATTCAAAGAGAGTGAGATGCCAGCTCCTTTCATTCAGTCAGTAGCTTCAATCATTTCTGGACGTTTTTCAATGGCAAAAATCAATGAATATTGTAAATGCACAAACAGTAATTTCTCCGCATTGCAAGGTGCAATTCTGAAATTTTTTGCTTTTTCCTGCTCCTCTTAGCATGATAAAGAAGATTCAAAGAGAGTGAGATGCCAGCTCCTTTCATTCAGTCAGTAGCTTCAAACATTTCTGGTATATGAATAACATGATGTTTTTCAATGGCAAAAATCAATGAATATTGTAAATGCACAAACAGTAATTTCTCCGCATTGCAAGGTGCAATTCTGAAATTTTTTGCTTTTTCCTGCTCCTCTTAGCATGATAAAGAAGATTCAAAGAGAGTGAGATGCCAGCTCCTTTCATTCAGTCAGTAGCTTCAATCATTTCTGGACATTTTTCAATGGCAAAAATCAATGAATATTGTAAATGCACAAACAGTAATTTCTCCGCATTGCAAGGTGCAATTCTGAAATTTTTTGCTTTTTCCTGCTCCTCTTAGCATGATAAAGAAGATTCAAAGAGAGTGAGATGCCAGCTCCTTTCATTCAGTCAGTAGCTTCAAACATTTCTGGTATATGAATAACATTATGTTTTTCAATGGCAAAAATCAATGAATATTGTAAATGCACAAACAGTAATTTCTCCGCATTGCAAGGTGCAATTCTGAAATTTTTTGCTTTTTCCTGCTCCTCTTAGCATGATAAAGAAGATTCAAAGAGAGTGAGATGCCAGCTCCTTTCATTCAGTCAGTAGCTTCAAACATTTCTGGTATATGAATAACATGATGTTTTTCAATGGCAAAAATCAATGAATATTGTAAATGCACAAACAGTAATTTCTCCGCATTGCAAGGTGCAATTCTGAAATTTTTTGCTTTTTCCTGCTCCTCTTAGCTTGATAAAGAAGATTCAAAGAGAGTGAGATGCCAGCTCCTTTCATTCAGTCAGTAGCTTCAATCATTTCTGGACGTTTTTCAATGGCAAAAATCATTGAATATTGTAAATGCACAAACAGTAATTTCTCCGCATTGCAAGGTGCAATTCTGAAATTTTTTGCTTTTTCCTGCTCCTCTTAGCATGATAAAGAAGATTCAAAGAGAGTGAGATGCCAGCTCCTTTCATTCAGTCAGTAGCTTCAATCATTTCTGGAATATGAATAACATGATGTTTTTCAATGGCAAAAATCAATGAATATTGTAAATGCACAAACAGTAATTTCTCCGCATTGCAAGGTGCAATTCTGAAATTTTTTGCTTTTTCCTGCTCCTCTTAGCATGATAAAGAAGATTCAAAGAGAGTGAGATGCCAGCTCCTTTCATTCAGTCAGTAGCTTCAATCATTTCTGGACGTTTTTCAATGGCAAAAATCATTGAATATTGTAAATGCACAAACAGTAATTTCTCCGCATTGCAAGGTGCAATTCTGAAATTTTTTGCTTTTTCCTGCTCCTCTTAGCATGATAAAGAAGATTCAAAGAGAGTGAGATGCCAGCTCCTTTCATTCAGTCAGTAGCTTCAATCATTTCTGGTATATGAATAACATGATGTTTTTCAATGGCAAAAATCAATGAATATTGTAAATGCACAAACAGTAATTTCTCCGCATTGCAAGGTGCAATTCTGAAATTTTTTGCTTTTTCCTGCTCCTCTTAGCATGATAAAGAAGATTCAAAGAGAGTGAGATGCCAGCTCCTTTCATTCAGTCAGTAGCTTCAATCATTTCTGGACGTTTTTCAATGGCAAAAATCATTGAATATTGTAAATGCACAAACAGTAATTTCTCCGCATTGCAAGGTGCAATTCTGAAATTTTTTGCTTTTTCCTGCTCCTCTTAGCATGATAAAGAAGATTCAAAGAGAGTGAGATGCCAGCTCCTTTCATTCAGTCAGTAGCTTCAATCATTTCTGGACGTTTTTCAATGGCAAAAATCAATGAATATTGTAAATGCACAAACAGTAATTTCTCCGCATTGCAAGGTGCAATTCTGAAATTTTTTGCTTTTTCCTGCTCCTCTTAGCATGATAAACAAGATTCAAAGAGAGTGAGATGCCAGCTCCTTTCATTCAGTCAGTAGCTTCAATCATTTCTGGACGTTTTTCAATGGCAAAAATCAATGAATATTGTAAATGCACAAACAGTAATTTCTCCGCATTGCAAGGTGCAATTCTGAAATTTTTTGCTTTTTCCTGCTCCTCTTAGCATGATAAAGAAGATTCAAAGAGAGTGAGATGCCAGCTCCTTTCATTCAGTCAGTAGCTTCAATCATTTCTGGACGTTTTTCAATGGCAAAAATCATTGAATATTGTAAATGCACAAACAGTAATTTCTCCGCATTGCAAGGTGCAATTCTGAAATTTTTTGCTTTTTCCTGCTCCTCTTAGCATGATAAAGAAGATTCAAAGAGAGTGAGATGCCAGCTCCTTTCATTCAGTCAGTAGCTTCAATCATTTCTGGAATATGAATAACATGATGTTTTTCAATGGCAAAAATCAATGAATATTGTAAATGCACAAACAGTAATTTCTCCGCATTGCAAGGTGCAATTCTGAAATTTTTTGCTTTTTCCTGCTCCTCTTAGCATGATAAAGAAGATTCAAAGAGAGTGAGATGCCAGCTCCTTTCATTCAGTCAGTAGCTTCAATCATTTCTGGACATTTTTCAATGGCAAAAATCAATGAATATTGTAAATGCACAAACAGTAATTTCTCCGCATTGCAAGGTGCAATTCTGAAATTTTTTGCTTTTTCCTGCTCCTCTTAGCATGATAAAGAAGATTCAAAGAGAGTGAGATGCCAGCTCCTTTCATTCAGTCAGTAGCTTCAAACATTTCTGGTATATGAATAACATGATGTTTTTCAATGGCAAAAATCAATGAATATTGTAAATGCACAAACAGTAATTTCTCCGCATTGCAAGGTGCAATTCTGAAATTTTTTGCTTTTTCCTGCTCCTCTTAGCATGATAAAGAAGATTCAAAGAGAGTGAGATGCCAGCTCCTTTCATTCAGTCAGTAGCTTCAATCATTTCTGGACGTTTTTCAATGGCAAAAATCAATGAATATTGTAAATGCACAAACAGTAATTTCTCCGCATTGCAAGGTGCAATTCTGAAATTTTTTGCTTTTTCCTGCTCCTCTTAGCATGATAAACAAGATTCAAAGAGAGTGAGATGCCAGCTCCTTTCATTCAGTCAGTAGCTTCAATCATTTCTGGACGTTTTTCAATGGCAAAAATCAATGAATATTGTAAATGCACAAACAGTAATTTCTCCGCATTGCAAGGTGCAATTCTGAAATTTTTTGCTTTTTTCTGCTCCTCTTAGCATGATAAAGAAGACGCAAAGAGAGTGAGATGCCAGCTCCTTTCATTCAGTCAGTAGCTTCAAACATTTCTGGTATATGAATAACATGATGTTTTTCAATGGCAAAAATCAATGAATATTGTAAATGCACAAACAGTAATTTCTCCGCATTGCAAGGTGCAATTCTGAAATTTTTTACTTTTTCCTGCTCCTCTTAGCATGATAAAGAAGATTCAAAGAGAGTGAGATGCCAGCTCCTTTCATTCAGTCAGTAGCTTCAATCATTTCTGGACGTTTTTCAATGGCAAAAATCAATGAATATTGTAAATGCACAAACAGTAATTTCTCCGCATTGCAAGGTGCAATTCTGAAATTTTTTGCTTTTTCCTGCTCCTCTTAGCATGATAAACAAGATTCAAAGAGAGTGAGATGCCAGCTCCTTTCATTCAGTCAGTAGCTTCAATCATTTCTGGACGTTTTTCAATGGCAAAAATCAATGAATATTGTAAATGCACAAACAGTAATTTCTCCGCATTGCAAGGTGCAATTCTGAAATTTTTTGCTTTTTCCTGCTCCTCTTAGCATGATAAAGAAGATTCAGAGAGAGTGAGATGCCAGCTCCTTTCATTCAGTCAGTAGCTACAATCATTTCTGGACGTTTTTCAATGGCAAAAATCAATGAATATTGTAAATGCACAAACAGTAATTTCTCCGCATTGCAAGGTGCAATTCTGAAATTTTTTGCTTTTTCCTGCTCCTCTTAGCATGATAAAGAAGATTCAAAGAGAGTGAGATGCCAGCTCCTTTCATTCAGTCAGTAGCTTCAATCATTTCTGGACGTTTTTCAATGGCAAAAATCATTGAATATTGTAAATGCACAAACAGTAATTTCTCCGCATTGCAAGGTGCAATTCTGAAATTTTTTGCTTTTTCCTGCTCCTCTTAGCATGATAAAGAAGATTCAAAGAGAGTGAGATGCCAGCTCCTTTCATTCAGTCAGTAGCTTCAATCATTTCTGGTATATGAATAACATGATGTTTTTCAATGGCAAAAATCAATGAATATTGTAAATGCACAAACAGTAATTTCTCCGCATTGCAAGGTGCAATTCTGAAATTTTTTGCTTTTTCCTGCTCCTCTTAGCATGATAAAGAAGATTCAAAGAGAGTGAGATGCCAGCTCCTTTCATTCAGTCAGTAGCTTCAATCATTTCTGGACGTTTTTCAATGGCAAAAATCATTGAATATTGTAAATGCACAAACAGTAATTTCTCCGCATTGCAAGGTGCAATTCTGAAATTTTTTGCTTTTTCCTGCTCCTCTTAGCATGATAAAGAAGATTCAAAGAGAGTGAGATGCCAGCTCCTTTCATTCAGTCAGTAGCTTCAATCATTTCTGGAATATGAATAACATGATGTTTTTCAATGGCAAAAATCAATGAATATTGTAAATGCACAAACAGTAATTTCTCCGCATTGCAAGGTGCAATTCTGAAATTTTTTGCTTTTTCCTGCTTCTCTTAGCATGATAAAGAAGATTCAAAGAGAGTGAGATGCCAGCTCCTTTCATTCAGTCAGTAGCTTCAATCATTTCTGGACATTTTTCAATGGCAAAAATCAATGAATATTGTAAATGCACAAACAGTAATTTCTCCGCATTGCAAGGTGCAATTCTGAAATTTTTTGCTTTTTCCTGCTCCTCTTAGCATGATAAAGAAGATTCAAAGAGAGTGAGATGCCAGCTCCTTTCATTCAGTCAGTAGCTTCAATCATTTCTGGAATATGAATAACATGATGTTTTTCAATGGCAAAAATCAATGAATATTGTAAATGCACAAACAGTAATTTCTCCGCATTGCAAGGTGCAATTCTGAAATTTTTTGCTTTTTCCTGCTCCTCTTAGCATGATAAAGAAGATTCAAAGAGAGTGAGATGCCAGCTCCTTTCATTCAGTCAGTAGCTTCAATCATTTCTGGACGTTTTTCAATGGCAAAAATCATTGAATATTGTAAATGCACAAACAGTAATTTCTCCGCATTGCAAGGTGCAATTCTGAAATTTTTTGCTTTTTCCTGCTCCTCTTAGCATGATAAAGAAGATTCAAAGAGAGTGAGATGCCAGCTCCTTTCATTCAGTCAGTAGCTTCAATCATTTCTGGTATATGAATAACATGATGTTTTTCAATGGCAAAAATCAATGAATATTGTAAATGCACAAACAGTAATTTCTCCGCATTGCAAGGTGCAATTCTGAAATTTTTTGCTTTTTCCTGCTCCTCTTAGCATGATAAAGAAGATTCAAAGAGAGTGAGATGCCAGCTCCTTTCATTCAGTCAGTAGCTTCAATCATTTCTGGACGTTTTTCAATGGCAAAAATCATTGAATATTGTAAATGCACAAACAGTAATTTCTCCGCATTGCAAGGTGCAATTCTGAAATTTTTTGCTTTTTCCTGCTCCTCTTAGCATGATAAAGAAGATTCAAAGAGAGTGAGATGCCAGCTCCTTTCATTCAGTCAGTAGCTTCAATCATTTCTGGTATATGAATAACATGATGTTTTTCAATGGCAAAAATCAATGAATATTGTAAAAGCACAAACAGTAATTTCTCCGCATTGCAAGGTGCAATTCTGAAATTTTTTGCTTTTTCCTGCTCCTCTTAGCATGATAAAGAAGATTCAAAGAGAGTGAGATGCCAGCTCCTTTCATTCAGTCAGTAGCTTCAATCATTTCTGGACGTTTTTCAATGGCAAAAATCAATGAATATTGTAAATGCACAAACAGTAATTTCTCCGCATTGCAAGGTGCAATTCTGAATTTTTTTGCTTTTTCCTGCTCCTCTTAGCATGATAAACAAGATTCAAAGAGAGTGAGATGCCAGCTCCTTTCATTCAGTCAGTAGCTTCAATCATTTCTGGACGTTTTTCAATGGCAAAAATCAATGAATATTGTAAATGCACAAACAGTAATTTCTCCGCATTGCAAGGTGCAATTCTGAAATTTTTTGCTTTTTCCTGCTCCTCTTAGCATGATAAAGAAGATTCAAAGAGAGTGAGATGCCAGCTCCTTTCATTCAGTCAGTAGCTTCAAACATTTCTGGTATATGAATAACATGATGTTTTTCAATGGCAAAAATCAATGAATATTGTAAATGCACAAACAGTAATTTCTCCGCATTGCAAGGTGCAATTCTGAAATTTTTTGATTTTTTCCTGCTCCTCTTAGCATGATAAAGAAGATTCAAAGAGAGTGAGATGCCAGCTCCTTTCATTCAGTCAGTAGCTTCAATCATTTCTGGACGTTTTTCAATGGCAAAAATCAATGAATATTGTAAATGCACAAACAGTAATTTCTCCGCATTGCAAGGTGCAATTCTGAAATTTTTTGCTTTTTCCTGCTCCTCTTAGCATGATAAAGAAGATTCAAAGAGAGTGAGATGCCAGCTCCTTTCATTCAGTCAGTAGCTTCAAACATTTCTGGTATATGAATAACATGATGTTTTTCAATGGCAAAAATCAATGAATATTGTAAATGCACAAACAGTAATTTCTCCGCATTGCAAGGTGCAATTCTGAAATTTTTTGCTTTTTCCTGCTCCTCTTAGCATGATAAAGAAGATTCAAAGAGAGTGAGATGCCAGCTCCTTTCATTCAGTCAGTAGCTTCAAACATTTCTGGTATATGAATAACGATGTTTTTCAATGGCAAAAATCAATGAATATTGTAAATGCACAAACAGTAATTTCTCCGCATTGCAAGGTGCAATTCTGAAATTTTTTGCTTTTTCCTGCTCCTCTTAGCTTGATAAAGAAGATTCAAAGAGAGTGAGATGCCAGCTCCTTTCATTCAGTCAGTAGCTTCAATCATTTCTGGACGTTTTTCAATGGCAAAAATCATTGAATATTGTAAATGCACAAACAGTAATTTCTCCGCATTGCAAGGTGCAATTCTGAAATTTTTTGCTTTTTCCTGCTCCTCTTAGCATGATAAAGAACATTCAAAGAGAGTGAGATGCCAGCTCCTTTCATTCAGTCAGTAGCTTCAATCATTTCTGGAATATGAATAACATGATGTTTTTCAATGGCAAAAATCAATGAATATTGTAAATGCACAAACAGTAATTTCTCCGCATTGCAAGGTGCAATTCTGAAATTTTTTGCTTTTTCCTGCTCCTCTTAGCATGATAAAGAAGATTCAAAGAGAGTGAGATGCCAGCTCCTTTCATTCAGTCAGTAGCTTCAATCATTTCTGGACGTTTTTCAATGGCAAAAATCATTGAATATTGTAAATGCACAAACAGTAATTTCTCCGCATTGCAAGGTGCAATTCTGAAATTTTTTGCTTTTTCCTGCTCCTCTTAGCATGATAAAGAAGATTCAAAGAGAGTGAGATGCCAGCTCCTTTCATTCAGTCAGTAGCTTCAATCATTTCTGGAATATGAATAACATGATGTTTTTCAATGGCAAAAATCAATGAATATTGTAAATGCACAAACAGTAATTTCTCCGCATTGCAAGGTGCAATTCTGAAATTTTTTGCTTTTTCCTGCTCCTCTTAGCATGATAAAGAAGATTCAAAGAGAGTGAGATGCCAGCTCCTTTCATTCAGTCAGTAGCTTCAATCATTTCTGGACGTTTTTCAATGGCAAAAATCATTGAATATTGTAAATGCACAAACAGTAATTTCTCCGCATTGCAAGGTGCAATTCTGAAATTTTTTGCTTTTTCCTGCTCCTCTTAGCATGATAAAGAAGATTCAAAGAGAGTGAGATGCCAGCTCCTTTCATTCAGTCAGTAGCTTCAATCATTTCTGGTATATGAATAACATGATGTTTTTCAATGGCAAAAATCAATGAATATTGTAAATGCACAAACAGTAATTTCTCCGCATTGCAAGGTGCAATTCTGAAATTTTTTGCTTTTTCCTGCTCCTCTTAGCATGATAAAGAAGATTCAAAGAGAGTGAGATGCCAGCTCCTTTCATTCAGTCAGTAGCTTCAATCATTTCTGGACGTTTTTCAATGGCAAAAATCATTGAATATTGTAAATGCACAAACAGTAATTTCTCCGCATTGCAAGGTGCAATTCTGAAATTTTTTGCTTTTTCCTGCTCCTCTTAGCATGATAAAGAAGATTCAAAGAGAGTGAGATGCCAGCTCCTTTCATTCAGTCAGTAGCTTCAATCATTTCTGGAATATGAATAACATGATGTTTTTCAATGGCAAAAATCAATGAATATTGTAAATGCACAAACAGTAATTTCTCCGCATTGCAAGGTGCAATTCTGAAATTTTTTGCTTTTTCCTGCTTCTCTTAGCATGATAAAGAAGATTCAAAGAGAGTGAGATGCCAGCTCCTTTCATTCAGTCAGTAGCTTCAATCATTTCTGGACATTTTTCAATGGCAAAAATCAATGAATATTGTAAATGCACAAACAGTAATTTCTCCGCATTGCAAGGTGCAATTCTGAAATTTTTTGCTTTTTCCTGCTCCTCTTAGCATGATAAAGAAGATTCAAAGAGAGTGAGATGCCAGCTCCTTTCATTCAGTCAGTAGCTTCAATCATTTCTGGAATATGAATAACATGATGTTTTTCAATGGCAAAAATCAATGAATATTGTAAATGCACAAACAGTAATTTCTCCGCATTGCAAGGTGCAATTCTGAAATTTTTTGCTTTTTCCTGCTCCTCTTAGCATGATAAAGAAGATTCAAAGAGAGTGAGATGCCAGCTCCTTTCATTCAGTCAGTAGCTTCAATCATTTCTGGACGTTTTTCAATGGCAAAAATCATTGAATATTGTAAATGCACAAACAGTAATTTCTCCGCATTGCAAGGTGCAATTCTGAAATTTTTTGCTTTTTCCTGCTCCTCTTAGCATGATAAAGAAGATTCAAAGAGAGTGAGATGCCAGCTCCTTTCATTCAGTCAGTAGCTTCAATCATTTCTGGTATATGAATAACATGATGTTTTTCAATGGCAAAAATCAATGAATATTGTAAATGCACAAACAGTAATTTCTCCGCATTGCAAGGTGCAATTCTGAAATTTTTTGCTTTTTCCTGCTCCTCTTAGCATGATAAAGAAGATTCAAAGAGAGTGAGATGCCAGCTCCTTTCATTCAGTCAGTAGCTTCAATCATTTCTGGACGTTTTTCAATGGCAAAAATCATTGAATATTGTAAATGCACAAACAGTAATTTCTCCGCATTGCAAGGTGCAATTCTGAAATTTTTTGCTTTTTCCTGCTCCTCTTAGCATGATAAAGAAGATTCAAAGAGAGTGAGATGCCAGCTCCTTTCATTCAGTCAGTAGCTTCAATCATTTCTGGTATATGAATAACATGATGTTTTTCAATGGCAAAAATCAATGAATATTGTAAAAGCACAAACAGTAATTTCTCCGCATTGCAAGGTGCAATTCTGAAATTTTTTGCTTTTTCCTGCTCCTCTTAGCATGATAAAGAAGATTCAAAGAGAGTGAGATGCCAGCTCCTTTCATTCAGTCAGTAGCTTCAATCATTTCTGGACGTTTTTCAATGGCAAAAATCAATGAATATTGTAAATGCACAAACAGTAATTTCTCCGCATTGCAAGGTGCAATTCTGAATTTTTTTGCTTTTTCCTGCTCCTCTTAGCATGATAAACAAGATTCAAAGAGAGTGAGATGCCAGCTCCTTTCATTCAGTCAGTAGCTTCAATCATTTCTGGACGTTTTTCAATGGCAAAAATCAATGAATATTGTAAATGCACAAACAGTAATTTCTCCGCATTGCAAGGTGCAATTCTGAAATTTTTTGCTTTTTCCTGCTCCTCTTAGCATGATAAAGAAGATTCAAAGAGAGTGAGATGCCAGCTCCTTTCATTCAGTCAGTAGCTTCAAACATTTCTGGTATATGAATAACATGATGTTTTTCAATGGCAAAAATCAATGAATATTGTAAATGCACAAACAGTAATTTCTCCGCATTGCAAGGTGCAATTCTGAAATTTTTTGCTTTTTCCTGCTCCTCTTAGCATGATAAAGAAGATTCAAAGAGAGTGAGATGCCAGCTCCTTTCATTCAGTCAGTAGCTTCAATCATTTCTGGACGTTTTTCAATGGCAAAAATCAATGAATATTGTAAATGCACAAACAGTAATTTCTCCGCATTGCAAGGTGCAATTCTGAAATTTTTTGCTTTTTCCTGCTCCTCTTAGCATGATAAAGAAGATTCAAAGAGAGTGAGATGCCAGCTCCTTTCATTCAGTCAGTAGCTTCAAACATTTCTGGTATATGAATAACATGATGTTTTTCAATGGCAAAAATCAATGAATATTGTAAATGCACAAACAGTAATTTCTCCGCATTGCAAGGTGCAATTCTGAAATTTTTTGCTTTTTCCTGCTCCTCTTAGCATGATAAAGAAGATTCAAAGAGAGTGAGATGCCAGCTCCTTTCATTCAGTCAGTAGCTTCAAACATTTCTGGTATATGAATAACGATGTTTTTCAATGGCAAAAATCAATGAATATTGTAAATGCACAAACAGTAATTTCTCCGCATTGCAAGGTGCAATTCTGAAATTTTTTGCTTTTTCCTGCTCCTCTTAGCTTGATAAAGAAGATTCAAAGAGAGTGAGATGCCAGCTCCTTTCATTCAGTCAGTAGCTTCAATCATTTCTGGACGTTTTTCAATGGCAAAAATCATTGAATATTGTAAATGCACAAACAGTAATTTCTCCGCATTGCAAGGTGCAATTCTGAAATTTTTTGCTTTTTCCTGCTCCTCTTAGCATGATAAAGAACATTCAAAGAGAGTGAGATGCCAGCTCCTTTCATTCAGTCAGTAGCTTCAATCATTTCTGGAATATGAATAACATGATGTTTTTCAATGGCAAAAATCAATGAATATTGTAAATGCACAAACAGTAATTTCTCCGCATTGCAAGGTGCAATTCTGAAATTTTTTGCTTTTTCCTGCTCCTCTTAGCATGATAAAGAAGATTCAAAGAGAGTGAGATGCCAGCTCCTTTCATTCAGTCAGTAGCTTCAATCATTTCTGGACGTTTTTCAATGGCAAAAATCATTGAATATTGTAAATGCACAAACAGTAATTTCTCCGCATTGCAAGGTGCAATTCTGAAATTTTTTGCTTTTTCCTGCTCCTCTTAGCATGATAAAGAAGATTCAAAGAGAGTGAGATGCCAGCTCCTTTCATTCAGTCAGTAGCTTCAATCATTTCTGGACGTTTTTCAATGGCAAAAATCAATGAATATTGTAAATGCACAAACAGTAATTTCTCCGCATTGCAAGGTGCAATTCTGAAATTTTTTGCTTTTTCCTGCTCCTCTTAGCATGATAAACAAGATTCAAAGAGAGTGAGATGCCAGCTCCTTTCATTCAGTCAGTAGCTTCAATCATTTCTGGACGTTTTTCAATGGCAAAAATCAATGAATATTGTAAATGCACAAACAGTAATTTCTCCGCATTGCAAGGTGCAATTCTGAAATTTTTTGCTTTTTCCTGCTCCTCTTAGCATGATAAAGAAGATTCAAAGAGAGTGAGATGCCAGCTCCTTTCATTCAGTCAGTAGCTTCAATCATTTCTGGACGTTTTTCAATGGCAAAAATCATTGAATATTGTAAATGCACAAACAGTAATTTCTCCGCATTGCAAGGTGCAATTCTGAAATTTTTTGCTTTTTCCTGCTCCTCTTAGCATGATAAAGAAGATTCAAAGAGAGTGAGATGCCAGCTCCTTTCATTCAGTCAGTAGCTTCAATCATTTCTGGAATATGAATAACATGATGTTTTTCAATGGCAAAAATCAATGAATATTGTAAATGCACAAACAGTAATTTCTCCGCATTGCAAGGTGCAATTCTGAAATTTTTTGCTTTTTCCTGCTCCTCTTAGCATGATAAAGAAGATTCAAAGAGAGTGAGATGCCAGCTCCTTTCATTCAGTCAGTAGCTTCAATCATTTCTGGACGTTTTTCAATGGCAAAAATCATTGAATATTGTAAATGCACAAACAGTAATTTCTCCGCATTGCAAGGTGCAATTCTGAAATTTTTTGCTTTTTCCTGCTCCTCTTAGCATGATAAAGAAGATTCAAAGAGAGTGAGATGCCAGCTCCTTTCATTCAGTCAGTAGCTTCAATCATTTCTGGTATATGAATAACATGTTTTTCAATGGCAAAAATCAATGAATATTGTAAATGCACAAACAGTAATTTCTCCGCATTGCAAGGTGCAATTCTGAAATTTTTTGCTTTTTCCTGCTCCTCTTAGCATGATAAAGAAGATTCAAAGAGAGTGAGATGCCAGCTCCTTTCATTCAGTCAGTAGCTTCAATCATTTCTGGACGTTTTTCAATGGCAAAAATCATTGAATATTGTAAATGCACAAACAGTAATTTCTCCGCATTGCAAGGTGCAATTCTGAAATTTTTTGCTTTTTCCTGCTCCTCTTAGCATGATAAAGAAGATTCAAAGAGAGTGAGATGCCAGCTCCTTTCATTCAGTCAGTAGCTTCAATCATTTCTGGTATATGAATAACATGATGTTTTTCAATGGCAAAAATCAATGAATATTGTAAAAGCACAAACAGTAATTTCTCCGCATTGCAAGGTGCAATTCTGAAATTTTTTGCTTTTTCCTGCTCCTCTTAGCATGATAAAGAAGATTCAAAGAGAGTGAGATGCCAGCTCCTTTCATTCAGTCAGTAGCTTCAATCATTTCTGGACGTTTTTCAATGGCAAAAATCAATGAATATTGTAAATGCACAAACAGTAATTTCTCCGCATTGCAAGGTGCAATTCTGAATTTTTTTGCTTTTTCCTGCTCCTCTTAGCATGATAAACAAGATTCAAAGAGAGTGAGATGCCAGCTCCTTTCATTCAGTCAGTAGCTTCAATCATTTCTGGACGTTTTTCAATGGCAAAAATCAATGAATATTGTAAATGCACAAACAGTAATTTCTCCGCATTGCAAGGTGCAATTCTGAAATTTTTTGCTTTTTCCTGCTCCTCTTAGCATGATAAAGAAGATTCAAAGAGAGTGAGATGCCAGCTCCTTTCATTCAGTCAGTAGCTTCAAACATTTCTGGTATATGAATAACATGATGTTTTTCAATGGCAAAAATCAATGAATATTGTAAATGCACAAACAGTAATTTCTCCGCATTGCAAGGTGCAATTCTGAAATTTTTTGCTTTTTCCTGCTCCTCTTAGCATGATAAAGAAGATTCAAAGAGAGTGAGATGCCAGCTCCTTTCATTCAGTCAGTAGCTTCAATCATTTCTGGACATTTTTCAATGGCAAAAATCAATGAATATTGTAAATGCACAAACAGTAATTTCTCCGCATTGCAAGGTGCAATTCTGAAATTTTTTGCTTTTTCCTGCTCCTCTTAGCATGATAAAGAAGATTCAAAGAGAGTGAGATGCCAGCTCCTTTCATTCAGTCAGTAGCTTCAAACATTTCTGGTATATGAATAACATGATGTTTTTCAATGGCAAAAATCAATGAATATTGTAAATGCACAAACAGTAATTTCTCCGCATTGCAAGGTGCAATTCTGAAATTTTTTGCTTTTTCCTGCTCCTCTTAGCATGATAAAGAAGATTCAAAGAGAGTGAGATGCCAGCTCCTTTCATTCAGTCAGTAGCTTCAAACATTTCTGGTATATGAATAACATGATGTTTTTCAATGGCAAAAATCAATGAATATTGTAAATGCACAAACAGTAATTTCTCCGCATTGCAAGGTGCAATTCTGAAATTTTTTGCTTTTTCCTGCTCCTCTTAGCTTGATAAAGAAGATTCAAAGAGAGTGAGATGCCAGCTCCTTTCATTCAGTCAGTAGCTTCAATCATTTCTGGACGTTTTTCAATGGCAAAAATCATTGAATATTGTAAATGCACAAACAGTAATTTCTCCGCATTGCAAGGTGCAATTCTGAAATTTTTTGCTTTTTCCTGCTCCTCTTAGCATGATAAAGAAGATTCAAAGAGAGTGAGATGCCAGCTCCTTTCATTCAGTCAGTAGCTTCAATCATTTCTGGAATATGAATAACATGATGTTTTTCAATGGCAAAAATCAATGAATATTGTAAATGCACAAACAGTAATTTCTCCGCATTGCAAGGTGCAATTCTGAAATTTTTTGCTTTTTCCTGCTCCTCTTAGCATGATAAACAAGATTCAAAGAGAGTGAGATGCCAGCTCCTTTCATTCAGTCAGTAGCTTCAATCATTTCTGGACGTTTTTCAATGGCAAAAATCATTGAATATTGTAAATGCACAAACAGTAATTTCTCCGCATTGCAAGGTGCAATTCTGAAATTTTTTGCTTTTTCCTGCTCCTCTTAGCATGATAAAGAAGATTCAAAGAGAGTGAGATGCCAGCTCCTTTCATTCAGTCAGTAGCTTCAATCATTTCTGGTATATGAATAACATGATGTTTTTCAATGGCAAAAATCAATGAATATTGTAAATGCACAAACAGTAATTTCTCCGCATTGCAAGGTGCAATTCTGAAATTTTTTGCTTTTTCCTGCTCCTCTTAGCATGATAAAGAAGATTCAAAGAGAGTGAGATGCCAGCTCCTTTCATTCAGTCAGTAGCTTCAATCATTTCTGGACGTTTTTCAATGGCAAAAATCATTGAATATTGTAAATGCACAAACAGTAATTTCTCCGCATTGCAAGGTGCAATTCTGAAATTTTTTGCTTTTTCCTGCTCCTCTTAGCATGATAAAGAAGATTCAAAGAGAGTGAGATGCCAGCTCCTTTCATTCAGTCAGTAGCTTCAATCATTTCTGGACGTTTTTCAATGGCAAAAATCAATGAATATTGTAAATGCACAAACAGTAATTTCTCCGCATTGCAAGGTGCAATTCTGAAATTTTTTGCTTTTTCCTGCTCCTCTTAGCATGATAAACAAGATTCAAAGAGAGTGAGATGCCAGCTCCTTTCATTCAGTCAGTAGCTTCAATCATTTCTGGACGTTTTTCAATGGCAAAAATCAATGAATATTGTAAATGCACAAACAGTAATTTCTCCGCATTGCAAGGTGCAATTCTGAAATTTTTTGCTTTTTCCTGCTCCTCTTAGCATGATAAAGAAGATTCAAAGAGAGTGAGATGCCAGCTCCTTTCATTCAGTCAGTAGCTTCAAACATTTCTGGTATATGAATAACATGATGTTTTTCAATGGCAAAAATCAATGAATATTGTAAATGCACAAACAGTAATTTCTCCGCATTGCAAGGTGCAATTCTGAAATTTTTTGCTTTTTCCTGCTCCTCTTAGCATGATAAAGAAGATTCAAAGAGAGTGAGATGCCAGCTCCTTTCATTCAGTCAGTAGCTTCAATCATTTCTGGACATTTTTCAATGGCAAAAATCAATGAATATTGTAAATGCACAAACAGTAATTTCTCCGCATTGCAAGGTGCAATTCTGAAATTTTTTGCTTTTTCCTGCTCCTCTTAGCATGATAAAGAAGATTCAAAGAGAGTGAGATGCCAGCTCCTTTCATTCAGTCAGTAGCTTCAAACATTTCTGGTATATGAATAACATGATGTTTTTCAATGGCAAAAATCAATGAATATTGTAAATGCACAAACAGTAATTTCTCCGCATTGCAAGGTGCAATTCTGAAATTTTTTGCTTTTTCCTGCTCCTCTTAGCATGATAAAGAAGATTCAAAGAGAGTGAGATGCCAGCTCCTTTCATTCAGTCAGTAGCTTCAATCATTTCTGGACGTTTTTCAATGGCAAAAATCAATGAATATTGTAAATGCACAAACAGTAATTTCTCCGCATTGCAAGGTGCAATTCTGAAATTTTTTGCTTTTTCCTGCTCCTCTTAGCATGATAAAGAAGATTCAAAGAGAGTGAGATGCCAGCTCCTTTCATTCAGTCAGTAGCTTCAATCATTTCTGGACGTTTTTCAATGGCAAAAATCATTGAATATTGTAAATGCACAAACAGTAATTTCTCCGCATTGCAAGGTGCAATTCTGAAATTTTTTGCTTTTTCCTGCTCCTCTTAGCATGATAAAGAAGATTCAAAGAGAGTGAGATGCCAGCTCCTTTCATTCAGTCAGTAGCTTCAATCATTTCTGGTATATGAATAACATGATGTTTTTCAATGGCAAAAATCAATGAATATTGTAAATGCACAAACAGTAATTTCTCCGCATTGCAAGGTGCAATTCTGAAATTTTTTGCTTTTTCCTGCTCCTCTTAGCATGATAAAGAAGATTCAAAGAGAGTGAGATGCCAGCTCCTTTCATTCAGTCAGTAGCTTCAATCATTTCTGGACGTTTTTCAATGGCAAAAATCAATGAATATTGTAAATGCACAAACAGTAATTTCTCCGCATTGCAAGGTGCAATTCTGAAATTTTTTGCTTTTTCCTGCTCCTCTTAGCATGATAAAGAAGATTCAAAGAGAGTGAGATGCCAGCTCCTTTCATTCAGTCAGTAGCTTCAAACATTTCTGGTATATGAATAACATGATGTTTTTCAATGGCAAAAATCAATGAATATTGTAAATGCACAAACAGTAATTTCTCCGCATTGCAAGGTGCAATTCTGAAATTTTTTGCTTTTTCCTGCTCCTCTTAGCATGATAAAGAAGATTCAAAGAGAGTGAGATGCCAGCTCCTTTCATTCAGTCAGTAGCTTCAAACATTTCTGGTATATGAATAACGATGTTTTTCAATGGCAAAAATCAATGAATATTGTAAATGCACAAACAGTAATTTCTCCGCATTGCAAGGTGCAATTCTGAAATTTTTTGCTTTTTCCTGCTCCTCTTAGCTTGATAAAGAAGATTCAAAGAGAGTGAGATGCCAGCTCCTTTCATTCAGTCAGTAGCTTCAATCATTTCTGGACGTTTTTCAATGGCAAAAATCATTGAATATTGTAAATGCACAAACAGTAATTTCTCCGCATTGCAAGGTGCAATTCTGAAATTTTTTGCTTTTTCCTGCTCCTCTTAGCATGATAAAGAACATTCAAAGAGAGTGAGATGCCAGCTCCTTTCATTCAGTCAGTAGCTTCAATCATTTCTGGAATATGAATAACATGATGTTTTTCAATGGCAAAAATCAATGAATATTGTAAATGCACAAACAGTAATTTCTCCGCATTGCAAGGTGCAATTCTGAAATTTTTTGCTTTTTCCTGCTCCTCTTAGCATGATAAAGAAGATTCAAAGAGAGTGAGATGCCAGCTCCTTTCATTCAGTCAGTAGCTTCAATCATTTCTGGACGTTTTTCAATGGCAAAAATCATTGAATATTGTAAATGCACAAACAGTAATTTCTCCGCATTGCAAGGTGCAATTCTGAAATTTTTTGCTTTTTCCTGCTCCTCTTAGCATGATAAAGAAGATTCAAAGAGAGTGAGATGCCAGCTCCTTTCATTCAGTCAGTAGCTTCAATCATTTCTGGACGTTTTTCAATGGCAAAAATCAATGAATATTGTAAATGCACAAACAGTAATTTCTCCGCATTGCAAGGTGCAATTCTGAAATTTTTTGCTTTTTCCTGCTCCTCTTAGCATGATAAACAAGATTCAAAGAGAGTGAGATGCCAGCTCCTTTCATTCAGTCAGTAGCTTCAATCATTTCTGGACGTTTTTCAATGGCAAAAATCAATGAATATTGTAAATGCACAAACAGTAATTTCTCCGCATTGCAAGGTGCAATTCTGAAATTTTTTGCTTTTTCCTGCTCCTCTTAGCATGATAAAGAAGATTCAAAGAGAGTGAGATGCCAGCTCCTTTCATTCAGTCAGTAGCTTCAATCATTTCTGGACGTTTTTCAATGGCAAAAATCATTGAATATTGTAAATGCACAAACAGTAATTTCTCCGCATTGCAAGGTGCAATTCTGAAATTTTTTGCTTTTTCCTGCTCCTCTTAGCATGATAAAGAAGATTCAAAGAGAGTGAGATGCCAGCTCCTTTCATTCAGTCAGTAGCTTCAATCATTTCTGGAATATGAATAACATGATGTTTTTCAATGGCAAAAATCAATGAATATTGTAAATGCACAAACAGTAATTTCTCCGCATTGCAAGGTGCAATTCTGAAATTTTTTGCTTTTTCCTGCTCCTCTTAGCATGATAAAGAAGATTCAAAGAGAGTGAGATGCCAGCTCCTTTCATTCAGTCAGTAGCTTCAATCATTTCTGGACGTTTTTCAATGGCAAAAATCATTGAATATTGTAAATGCACAAACAGTAATTTCTCCGCATTGCAAGGTGCAATTCTGAAATTTTTTGCTTTTTCCTGCTCCTCTTAGCATGATAAAGAAGATTCAAAGAGAGTGAGATGCCAGCTCCTTTCATTCAGTCAGTAGCTTCAATCATTTCTGGTATATGAATAACATGTTTTTCAATGGCAAAAATCAATGAATATTGTAAATGCACAAACAGTAATTTCTCCGCATTGCAAGGTGCAATTCTGAAATTTTTTGCTTTTTCCTGCTCCTCTTAGCATGATAAAGAAGATTCAAAGAGAGTGAGATGCCAGCTCCTTTCATTCAGTCAGTAGCTTCAATCATTTCTGGACGTTTTTCAATGGCAAAAATCATTGAATATTGTAAATGCACAAACAGTAATTTCTCCGCATTGCAAGGTGCAATTCTGAAATTTTTTGCTTTTTCCTGCTCCTCTTAGCATGATAAAGAAGATTCAAAGAGAGTGAGATGCCAGCTCCTTTCATTCAGTCAGTAGCTTCAATCATTTCTGGTATATGAATAACATGATGTTTTTCAATGGCAAAAATCAATGAATATTGTAAAAGCACAAACAGTAATTTCTCCGCATTGCAAGGTGCAATTCTGAAATTTTTTGCTTTTTCCTGCTCCTCTTAGCATGATAAAGAAGATTCAAAGAGAGTGAGATGCCAGCTCCTTTCATTCAGTCAGTAGCTTCAATCATTTCTGGACGTTTTTCAATGGCAAAAATCAATGAATATTGTAAATGCACAAACAGTAATTTCTCCGCATTGCAAGGTGCAATTCTGAATTTTTTTGCTTTTTCCTGCTCCTCTTAGCATGATAAACAAGATTCAAAGAGAGTGAGATGCCAGCTCCTTTCATTCAGTCAGTAGCTTCAATCATTTCTGGACGTTTTTCAATGGCAAAAATCAATGAATATTGTAAATGCACAAACAGTAATTTCTCCGCATTGCAAGGTGCAATTCTGAAATTTTTTGCTTTTTCCTGCTCCTCTTAGCATGATAAAGAAGATTCAAAGAGAGTGAGATGCCAGCTCCTTTCATTCAGTCAGTAGCTTCAAACATTTCTGGTATATGAATAACATGATGTTTTTCAATGGCAAAAATCAATGAATATTGTAAATGCACAAACAGTAATTTCTCCGCATTGCAAGGTGCAATTCTGAAATTTTTTGCTTTTTCCTGCTCCTCTTAGCATGATAAAGAAGATTCAAAGAGAGTGAGATGCCAGCTCCTTTCATTCAGTCAGTAGCTTCAATCATTTCTGGACATTTTTCAATGGCAAAAATCAATGAATATTGTAAATGCACAAACAGTAATTTCTCCGCATTGCAAGGTGCAATTCTGAAATTTTTTGCTTTTTCCTGCTCCTCTTAGCATGATAAAGAAGATTCAAAGAGAGTGAGATGCCAGCTCCTTTCATTCAGTCAGTAGCTTCAAACATTTCTGGTATATGAATAACATGATGTTTTTCAATGGCAAAAATCAATGAATATTGTAAATGCACAAACAGTAATTTCTCCGCATTGCAAGGTGCAATTCTGAAATTTTTTGCTTTTTCCTGCTCCTCTTAGCATGATAAAGAAGATTCAAAGAGAGTGAGATGCCAGCTCCTTTCATTCAGTCAGTAGCTTCAAACATTTCTGGTATATGAATAACATGATGTTTTTCAATGGCAAAAATCAATGAATATTGTAAATGCACAAACAGTAATTTCTCCGCATTGCAAGGTGCAATTCTGAAATTTTTTGCTTTTTCCTGCTCCTCTTAGCTTGATAAAGAAGATTCAAAGAGAGTGAGATGCCAGCTCCTTTCATTCAGTCAGTAGCTTCAATCATTTCTGGACGTTTTTCAATGGCAAAAATCATTGAATATTGTAAATGCACAAACAGTAATTTCTCCGCATTGCAAGGTGCAATTCTGAAATTTTTTGCTTTTTCCTGCTCCTCTTAGCATGATAAAGAAGATTCAAAGAGAGTGAGATGCCAGCTCCTTTCATTCAGTCAGTAGCTTCAATCATTTCTGGAATATGAATAACATGATGTTTTTCAATGGCAAAAATCAATGAATATTGTAAATGCACAAACAGTAATTTCTCCGCATTGCAAGGTGCAATTCTGAAATTTTTT
The DNA here is from genome assembly GCF_046119375.1 of Phyllobates terribilis. Lineage (NCBI taxonomy): Eukaryota > Metazoa > Chordata > Amphibia > Anura > Dendrobatidae > Phyllobates > Phyllobates terribilis. The sequence continues at coordinate 27,509 of NW_027365001.1, read as the reverse complement.
GCTTTTTCCTGCTCCTCTTAGCATGATAAAGAAGATTCAAAGAGAGTGAGATGCCAGCTCCTTTCATTCAGTCAGTAGCTTCAATCATTTCTGGACGTTTTTCAATGGCAAAAATCATTGAATATTGTAAATGCACAAACAGTAATTTCTCCGCATTGCAAGGTGCAATTCTGAAATTTTTTGCTTTTTCCTGCTCCTCTTAGCATGATAAAGAAGATTCAAAGAGAGTGAGATGCCAGCTCCTTTCATTCAGTCAGTAGCTTCAATCATTTCTGGTATATGAATAACATGATGTTTTTCAATGGCAAAAATCAATGAATATTGTAAATGCACAAACAGTAATTTCTCCGCATTGCAAGGTGCAATTCTGAAATTTTTTGCTTTTTCCTGCTCCTCTTAGCATGATAAAGAAGATTCAAAGAGAGTGAGATGCCAGCTCCTTTCATTCAGTCAGTAGCTTCAATCATTTCTGGACGTTTTTCAATGGCAAAAATCATTGAATATTGTAAATGCACAAACAGTAATTTCTCCGCATTGCAAGGTGCAATTCTGAAATTTTTTGCTTTTTCCTGCTCCTCTTAGCATGATAAAGAAGATTCAAAGAGAGTGAGATGCCAGCTCCTTTCATTCAGTCAGTAGCTTCAATCATTTCTGGACGTTTTTCAATGGCAAAAATCAATGAATATTGTAAATGCACAAACAGTAATTTCTCCGCATTGCAAGGTGCAATTCTGAAATTTTTTGCTTTTTCCTGCTCCTCTTAGCATGATAAACAAGATTCAAAGAGAGTGAGATGCCAGCTCCTTTCATTCAGTCAGTAGCTTCAATCATTTCTGGACGTTTTTCAATGGCAAAAATCAATGAATATTGTAAATGCACAAACAGTAATTTCTCCGCATTGCAAGGTGCAATTCTGAAATTTTTTGCTTTTTCCTGCTCCTCTTAGCATGATAAAGAAGATTCAAAGAGAGTGAGATGCCAGCTCCTTTCATTCAGTCAGTAGCTTCAAACATTTCTGGTATATGAATAACATGATGTTTTTCAATGGCAAAAATCAATGAATATTGTAAATGCACAAACAGTAATTTCTCCGCATTGCAAGGTGCAATTCTGAAATTTTTTGCTTTTTCCTGCTCCTCTTAGCATGATAAAGAAGATTCAAAGAGAGTGAGATGCCAGCTCCTTTCATTCAGTCAGTAGCTTCAATCATTTCTGGACATTTTTCAATGGCAAAAATCAATGAATATTGTAAATGCACAAACAGTAATTTCTCCGCATTGCAAGGTGCAATTCTGAAATTTTTTGCTTTTTCCTGCTCCTCTTAGCATGATAAAGAAGATTCAAAGAGAGTGAGATGCCAGCTCCTTTCATTCAGTCAGTAGCTTCAAACATTTCTGGTATATGAATAACATGATGTTTTTCAATGGCAAAAATCAATGAATATTGTAAATGCACAAACAGTAATTTCTCCGCATTGCAAGGTGCAATTCTGAAATTTTTTGCTTTTTCCTGCTCCTCTTAGCATGATAAAGAAGATTCAAAGAGAGTGAGATGCCAGCTCCTTTCATTCAGTCAGTAGCTTCAATCATTTCTGGACGTTTTTCAATGGCAAAAATCAATGAATATTGTAAATGCACAAACAGTAATTTCTCCGCATTGCAAGGTGCAATTCTGAAATTTTTTGCTTTTTCCTGCTCCTCTTAGCATGATAAACAAGATTCAAAGAGAGTGAGATGCCAGCTCCTTTCATTCAGTCAGTAGCTTCAATCATTTCTGGACGTTTTTCAATGGCAAAAATCAATGAATATTGTAAATGCACAAACAGTAATTTCTCCGCATTGCAAGGTGCAATTCTGAAATTTTTTGCTTTTTTCTGCTCCTCTTAGCATGATAAAGAAGACGCAAAGAGAGTGAGATGCCAGCTCCTTTCATTCAGTCAGTAGCTTCAAACATTTCTGGTATATGAATAACATGATGTTTTTCAATGGCAAAAATCAATGAATATTGTAAATGCACAAACAGTAATTTCTCCGCATTGCAAGGTGCAATTCTGAAATTTTTTACTTTTTCCTGCTCCTCTTAGCATGATAAAGAAGATTCAAAGAGAGTGAGATGCCAGCTCCTTTCATTCAGTCAGTAGCTTCAATCATTTCTGGACGTTTTTCAATGGCAAAAATCAATGAATATTGTAAATGCACAAACAGTAATTTCTCCGCATTGCAAGGTGCAATTCTGAAATTTTTTGCTTTTTCCTGCTCCTCTTAGCATGATAAACAAGATTCAAAGAGAGTGAGATGCCAGCTCCTTTCATTCAGTCAGTAGCTTCAATCATTTCTGGACGTTTTTCAATGGCAAAAATCAATGAATATTGTAAATGCACAAACAGTAATTTCTCCGCATTGCAAGGTGCAATTCTGAAATTTTTTGCTTTTTCCTGCTCCTCTTAGCATAATAAAGAAGATTCAGAGAGAGTGAGATGCCAGCTCCTTTCATTCAGTCAGTAGCTACAATCATTTCTGGACGTTTTTCAATGGCAAAAATCAATGAATATTGTAAATGCACAAACAGTAATTTCTCCGCATTGCAAGGTGCAATTCTGAAATTTTTTGCTTTTTCCTGCTCCTCTTAGCATGATAAAGAAGATTCAAAGAGAGTGAGATGCCAGCTCCTTTCATTCAGTCAGTAGCTTCAATCATTTCTGGACGTTTTTCAATGGCAAAAATCATTGAATATTGTAAATGCACAAACAGTAATTTCTCCGCATTGCAAGGTGCAATTCTGAAATTTTTTGCTTTTTCCTGCTCCTCTTAGCATGATAAAGAAGATTCAAAGAGAGTGAGATGCCAGCTCCTTTCATTCAGTCAGTAGCTTCAATCATTTCTGGAATATGAATAACATGATGTTTTTCAATGGCAAAAATCAATGAATATTGTAAATGCACAAACAGTAATTTCTCCGCATTGCAAGGTGCAATTCTGAAATTTTTTGCTTTTTCCTGCTCCTCTTAGCATGATAAAGAAGATTCAAAGAGAGTGAGATGCCAGCTCCTTTCATTCAGTCAGTAGCTTCAATCATTTCTGGACGTTTTTCAATGGCAAAAATCATTGAATATTGTAAATGCACAAACAGTAATTTCTCCGCATTGCAAGGTGCAATTCTGAAATTTTTTGCTTTTTCCTGCTCCTCTTAGCATGATAAAGAAGATTCAAAGAGAGTGAGATGCCAGCTCCTTTCATTCAGTCAGTAGCTTCAATCATTTCTGGTATATGAATAACATGATGTTTTGCAATGGCAAAAATCAATGAATATTGTAAATGCACAAACAGTAATTTCTCCGCATTGCAAGGTGCAATTCTGAAATTTTTTGCTTTTTCCTGCTCCTCTTAGCATGATAAAGAAGATTCAAAGAGAGTGAGATGCCAGCTCCTTTCATTCAGTCAGTAGCTTCAATCATTTCTGGACGTTTTTCAATGGCAAAAATCATTGAATATTGTAAATGCACAAACAGTAATTTCTCCGCATTGCAAGGTGCAATTCTGAAATTTTTTGCTTTTTCCTGCTCCTCTTAGCATGATAAAGAAGATTCAAAGAGAGTGAGATGCCAGCTCCTTTCATTCAGTCAGTAGCTTCAATCATTTCTGGAATATGAATAACATGATGTTTTTCAATGGCAAAAATCAATGAATATTGTAAATGCACAAACAGTAATTTCTCCGCATTGCAAGGTGCAATTCTGAAATTTTTTGCTTTTTCCTGCTCCTCTTAGCATGATAAAGAAGATTCAAAGAGAGTGAGATGCCAGCTCCTTTCATTCAGTCAGTAGCTTCAATCATTTCTGGACATTTTTCAATGGCAAAAATCAATGAATATTGTAAATGCACAAACAGTAATTTCTCCGCATTGCAAGGTGCAATTCTGAAATTTTTTGCTTTTTCCTGCTCCTCTTAGCATGATAAAGAAGATTCAAAGAGAGTGAGATGCCAGCTCCTTTCATTCAGTCAGTAGCTTCAAACATTTCTGGTATATGAATAACATGATGTTTTTCAATGGCAAAAATCAATGAATATTGTAAATGCACAAACAGTAATTTCTCCGCATTGCAAGGTGCAATTCTGAAATTTTTTGCTTTTTCCTGCTCCTCTTAGCATGATAAAGAAGATTCAAAGAGAGTGAGATGCCAGCTCCTTTCATTCAGTCAGTAGCTTCAATCATTTCTGGACGTTTTTCAATGGCAAAAATCAATGAATATTGTAAATGCACAAACAGTAATTTCTCCGCATTGCAAGGTGCAATTCTGAAATTTTTTGCTTTTTCCTGCTCCTCTTAGCATGATAAACAAGATTCAAAGAGAGTGAGACGCCAGCTCCTTTCATTCAGTCAGTAGCTTCAATCATTTCTGGACGTTTTTCAATGGCAAAAATCAATGAATATTGTAAATGCACAAACAGTAATTTCTCCGCATTGCAAGGTGCAATTCTGAAATTTTTTGCTTTTTTCTGCTCCTCTTAGCATGATAAAGAAGACGCAAAGAGAGTGAGATGCCAGCTCCTTTCATTCAGTCAGTAGCTTCAAACATTTCTGGTATATGAATAACATGATGTTTTTCAATGGCAAAAATCAATGAATATTGTAAATGCACAAACAGTAATTTCTCCGCATTGCAAGGTGCAATTCTGAAATTTTTTGCTTTTTCCTGCTCCTCTTAGCATGATAAAGAAGATTCAAAGAGAGTGAGATGCCAGCTCCTTTCATTCAGTCAGTAGCTTCAATCATTTCTGGACGTTTTTCAATGGCAAAAATCAATGAATATTGTAAATGCACAAACAGTAATTTCTCCGCATTGCAAGGTGCAATTCTGAAATTTTTTGCTTTTTCCTGCTCCTCTTAGCATGATAAACAAGATTCAAAGAGAGTGAGATGCCAGCTCCTTTCATTCAGTCAGTAGCTTCAATCATTTCTGGACGTTTTTCAATGGCAAAAATCAATGAATATTGTAAATGCACAAACAGTAATTTCTCCGCATTGCAAGGTGCAATTCTGAAACTTTTTGCTTTTTCCTGCTCCTCTTAGCATGATAAAGAAGATTCAGAGAGAGTGAGATGCCAGCTCCTTTCATTCAGTCAGTAGCTACAATCATTTCTGGACGTTTTTCAATGGCAAAAATCAATGAATATTGTAAATGCACAAACAGTAATTTCTCCGCATTGCAAGGTGCAATTCTGAAATTTTTTGCTTTTTCCTGCTCCTCTTAGCATGATAAAGAATATTCAAAGAGAGTGAGATGCCAGCTCCTTTCATTCAGTCAGTAGCTTCAATCATTTCTGGACGTTTTTCAATGGCAAAAATCAATGAATATTGTAAATGCACAAACAGTAATTTCTCCGCATTGCAAGGTGCAATTCTGAAATTTTTTGCTTTTTCCTGCTCCTCTTAGCATGATAAACAAGATTCAAAGAGAGTGAGATGCCAGCTCCTTTCATTCAGTCAGTAGCTTCAATCATTTCTGGACGTTTTTCAATGGCAAAAATCAATGAATATTGTAAATGCACAAACAGTAATTTCTCCGCATTGCAAGGTGCAATTCTGAAATTTTTTGCTTTTTTCTGCTCCTCTTAGCATGATAAAGAAGATTCAAAGAGAGTGAGATGCCAGCTCCTTTCATTCAGTCAGTAGCTTCAAACATTTCTGGTATATGAATAACATGATGTTTTTCAATGGCAAAAATCAATGAATATTGTAAATGCACAAACAGTAATTTCTCCGCATTGCAAGGTGCAATTCTGAAATTTTTTGCTTTTTCCTGCTCCTCTTAGCATGATAAAGAAGATTCAAAGAGAGTGAGATGCCAGCTCCTTTCATTCAGTCAGTAGCTTCAATCATTTCTGGACGTTTTTCAATGGCAAAAATCAATGAATATTGTAAATGCACAAACAGTAATTTCTCCGCATTGCAAGGTGCAATTCTGAAATTTTTTGCTTTTTCCTGCTCCTCTTAGCATGATAAACAAGATTCAAAGAGAGTGAGATGCCAGCTCCTTTCATTCAGTCAGTAGCTTCAATCATTTCTGGACGTTTTTCAATGGCAAAAATCAATGAATATTGTAAATGCACAAACAGTAATTTCTCCGCATTGCAAGGTGCAATTCTGAAATTTTTTGCTTTTTCCTGCTCCTCTTAGCATGATAAAGAAGATTCAGAGAGAGTGAGATGCCAGCTCCTTTCATTCAGTCAGTAGCTACAATCATTTCTGGACGTTTTTCAATGGCAAAAATCAATGAATATTGTAAATGCACAAACAGTAATTTCTCCGCATTGCAAGGTGCAATTCTGAAATTTTTTGCTTTTTCCTGCTCCTCTTAGCATGATAAAGAAGATTCAAAGAGAGTGAGATGCCAGCTCCTTTCATTCAGTCAGTAGCTTCAATCATTTCTGGACGTTTTTCAATGGCAAAAATCATTGAATATTGTAAATGCACAAACAGTAATTTCTCCGCATTGCAAGGTGCAATTCTGAAATTTTTTGCTTTTTCCTGCTCCTCTTAGCATGATAAAGAAGATTCAAAGAGAGTGAGATGCCAGCTCCTTTCATTCAGTCAGTAGCTTCAATCATTTCTGGAATATGAATAACATGATGTTTTTCAATGGCAAAAATCAATGAATATTGTAAATGCACAAACAGTAATTTCTCCGCATTGCAAGGTGCAATTCTGAAATTTTTTGCTTTTTCCTGCTCCTCTTAGCATGATAAAGAAGATTCAAAGAGAGTGAGATGCCAGCTCCTTTCATTCAGTCAGTAGCTTCAATCATTTCTGGACGTTTTTCAATGGCAAAAATCATTGAATATTGTAAATGCACAAACAGTAATTTCTCCGCATTGCAAGGTGCAATTCTGAAATTTTTTGCTTTTTCCTGCTCCTCTTAGCATGATAAAGAAGATTCAAAGAGAGTGAGATGCCAGCTCCTTTCATTCAGTCAGTAGCTTCAATCATTTCTGGTATATGAATAACATGATGTTTTTCAATGGCAAAAATCAATGAATATTGTAAATGCACAAACAGTAATTTCTCCGCATTGCAAGGTGCAATTCTGAAATTTTTTGCTTTTTCCTGCTCCTCTTAGCATGATAAAGAAGATTCAAAGAGAGTGAGATGCCAGCTCCTTTCATTCAGTCAGTAGCTTCAATCATTTCTGGACGTTTTTCAATGGCAAAAATCATTGAATATTGTAAATGCACAAACAGTAATTTCTCCGCATTGCAAGGTGCAATTCTGAAATTTTTTGCTTTTTCCTGCTCCTCTTAGCATGATAAAGAAGATTCAAAGAGAGTGAGATGCCAGCTCCTTTCATTCAGTCAGTAGCTTCAATCATTTCTGGTATATGAATAACATGATGTTTTTCAATGGCAAAAATCAATGAATATTGTAAAAGCACAAACAGTAATTTCTCCGCATTGCAAGGTGCAATTCTGAAATTTTTTGCTTTTTCCTGCTCCTCTTAGCATGATAAAGAAGATTCAAAGAGAGTGAGATGCCAGCTTCTTTCATTCAGTCAGTGGCTTCAATCATTTCTGGACGTTTTTCAATGGCAAAAATCAATGAATATTGTAAATGCACAAACAGTAATTTCTCCGCATTGCAAGGTGCAATTCTGAAATTTTTTGCTTTTTCCTGCTCCTCTTAGCATGATAAAGAAGATTCAAAGAGAGTGAGATGCCAGCTCCTTTCATTCAGTCAGTAGCTTCAATCATTTCTGGAATATGAATAACATGATGTTTTTCAATGGCAAAAATCAATGAATATTGTAAATGCACAAACAGTAATTTCTCCGCATTGCAAGGTGCAATTCTGAAATTTTTTGCTTTTTCCTGCTCCTCTTAGCATGATAAAGAAGATTCAAAGAGAGTGAGATGCCAGCTCCTTTCATTCAGTCAGTAGCTTCAATCATTTCTGGACGTTTTTCAATGGCAAAAATCATTGAATATTGTAAATGCACAAACAGTAATTTCTCCGCATTGCAAGGTGCAATTCTGAAATTTTTTGCTTTTTCCTGCTCCTCTTAGCATGATAAAGAAGATTCAAAGAGAGTGAGATGCCAGCTCCTTTCATTCAGTCAGTAGCTTCAAACATTTCTGGTATATGAATAACATGATGTTTTTCAATGGCAAAAATCAATGAATATTGTAAATGCACAAACAGTAATTTCTCCGCATTGCAAGGTGCAATTCTGAAATTTTTTGCTTTTTCCTGCTCCTCTTAGCATGATAAAGAAGATTCAAAGAGAGTGAGATGCCAGCTCCTTTCATTCAGTCAGTAGCTTCAATCATTTCTGGACATTTTTCAATGGCAAAAATCAATGAATATTGTAAATGCACAAACAGTAATTTCTCCGCATTGCAAGGTGCAATTCTGAAATTTTTTGCTTTTTCCTGCTCCTCTTAGCATGATAAAGAAGATTCAAAGAGAGTGAGATGCCAGCTCCTTTCATTCAGTCAGTAGCTTCAAACATTTCTGGTATATGAATAACATGATGTTTTTCAATGGCAAAAATCAATGAATATTGTAAATGCACAAACAGTAATTTCTCCGCATTGCAAGGTGCAATTCTGAAATTTTTTGCTTTTTCCTGCTCCTCTTAGCATGATAAAGAAGATTCAAAGAGAGTGAGATGCCAGCTCCTTTCATTCAGTCAGTAGCTTCAATCATTTCTGGACGTTTTTCAATGGCAAAAATCAATGAATATTGTAAATGCACAAACAGTAATTTCTCCGCATTGCAAGGTGCAATTCTGAAATTTTTTGCTTTTTCCTGCTCCTCTTAGCATGATAAACAAGATTCAAAGAGAGTGAGATGCCAGCTCCTTTCATTCAGTCAGTAGCTGCAATCATTTCTGGACGTTTTTCAATGGCAAAAATCAATGAATATTGTAAATGCACAAACAGTAATTTCTCCGCATTGCAAGGTGCAATTCTGAAATTTTTTGCTTTTTTCTGCTCCTCTTAGCATGATAAAGAAGACTCAAAGAGAGTGAGATGCCAGCTCCTTTCATTCAGTCAGTAGCTTCAAACATTTCTGGTATATGAATAACATGATGTTTTTCAATGGCAAAAATCAATGAATATTGTAAATGCACAAACAGTAATTTCTCCGCATTGCAAGGTGCAATTCTGAAATTTTTTGCTTTTTCCTGCTCCTCTTAGCATGATAAAGAAGATTCAAAGAGAGTGAGATGCCAGCTCCTTTCATTCAGTCAGTAGCTTCAATCATTTCTGGACGTTTTTCAATGGCAAAAATCAATGAATATTGTAAATGCACAAACAGTAATTTCTCCGCATTGCAAGGTGCAATTCTGAAATTTTTTGCTTTTTCCTGCTCCTCTTAGCATGATAAAGAAGATTCAAAGAGAGTGAGATGCCAGCTCCTTTCATTCAGTCAGTAGCTTCAATCATTTCTGGAATATGAATAACATGATGTTTTTCAATGGCAAAAATCAATGAATATTGTAAAAGCACAAACAGTAATTTCTCCGCATTGCAAGGTGCAATTCTGAAATTTTTTGCTTTTTCCTGCTCCTCTTAGCATGATAAAGAAGATTCAAAGAGAGTGAGATGCCAGCTTCTTTCATTCAGTCAGTGGCTTCAATCATTTCTGGACGTTTTTCAATGGCAAAAATCAATGAATATTGTAAATGCACAAACAGTAATTTCTCCGCATTGCAAGGTGCAATTCTGAAATTTTTTGCTTTTTCCTGCTCCTCTTAGCATGATAAAGAAGATTCAAAGAGAGTGAGATGCCAGCTCCTTTCATTCAGTCAGTAGCTTCAATCATTTCTGGAATATGAATAACATGATGTTTTTCAATGGCAAAAATCAATGAATATTGTAAATGCACAAACAGTAATTTCTCCGCATTGCAAGGTGCAATTCTGAAATTTTTTGCTTTTTCCTGCTCCTCTTAGCATGATAAAGAAGATTCAAAGAGAGTGAGATGCCAGCTCCTTTCATTCAGTCAGTAGCTTCAATCATTTCTGGACGTTTTTCAATGGCAAAAATCATTGAATATTGTAAATGCACAAACAGTAATTTCTCCGCATTGCAAGGTGCAATTCTGAAATTTTTTGCTTTTTCCTGCTCCTCTTAGCATGATAAAGAAGATTCAAAGAGAGTGAGATGCCAGCTCCTTTCATTCAGTCAGTAGCTTCAAACATTTCTGGTATATGAATAACATGATGTTTTTCAATGGCAAAAATCAATGAATATTGTAAATGCACAAACAGTAATTTCTCCGCATTGCAAGGTGCAATTCTGAAATTTTTTGCTTTTTCCTGCTCCTCTTAGCATGATAAAGAAGATTCAAAGAGAGTGAGATGCCAGCTCCTTTCATTCAGTCAGTAGCTTCAATCATTTCTGGACGTTTTTCAATGGCAAAAATCAATGAATATTGTAAATGCACAAACAGTAATTTCTCCGCATTGCAAGGTGCAATTCTGAAATTTTTTGCTTTTTCCTGCTCCTCTTAGCATGATAAACAAGATTCAAAGAGAGTGAGATGCCAGCTCCTTTCATTCAGTCAGTAGCTTCAATCATTTCTGGACGTTTTTCAATGGCAAAAATCAATGAATATTGTAAATGCACAAACAGTAATTTCTCCGCATTGCAAGGTGCAATTCTGAAATTTTTTGCTTTTTCCTGCTCCTCTTAGCATGATAAAAAAGATTCAAAGAGAGTGAGATGCCAGCTCCTTTCATTCAGTCAGTAGCTTCAAACATTTCTGGTATATGAATAACATGATGTTTTTCAATGGCAAAAATCAATGAATATTGTAGATGCACAAACAGTAATTTCTCCGCATTGCAAGGTGCAATTCTGAAATTTTTTGCTTTTTCCTGCTCCTCTTAGCATGATAAAGAAGATTCAAAGAGAGTGAGATGCCAGCTCCTTTCATTCAGTCAGTAGCTTCAATCATTTCTGGACGTTTTTCAATGGCAAAAATCATTGAATATTGTAAATGCACAAACAGTAATTTCTCCGCATTGCAAGGTGCAATTCTGAAATTTTTTGCTTTTTCCTGCTCCTCTTAGCATGATAAAGAAGATTCAAAGAGAGTGAGATGCCAGCTCCTTTCATTCAGTCAGTAGCTTCAAACATTTCTGGTATATGAATAACATGATGTTTTTCAATGGCAAAAATCAATGAATATTGTAAATGCACAAACAGTAATTTCTCCGCATTGCAAGGTGCAATTCTGAAATTTTTTGCTTTTTCCTGCTCCTCTTAGCATGATAAAGAAGATTCAAAGAGAGTGAGATGCCAGCTCCTTTCATTCAGTCAGTAGCTTCAATCATTTCTGGACGTTTTTCAATGGCAAAAATCAATGAATATTGTAAATGCACAAACAGTAATTTCTCCGCATTGCAAGGTGCAATTCTGAAATTTTTTGCTTTTTCCTGCTCCTCTTAGCATGATAAACAAGATTCAAAGAGAGTGAGATGCCAGCTCCTTTCATTCAGTCAGTAGCTGCAATCATTTCTGGACGTTTTTCAATGGCAAAAATCAATGAATATTGTAAATGCACAAACAGTAATTTCTCCGCATTGCAAGGTGCAATTCTGAAATTTTTTGCTTTTTTCTGCTCCTCTTAGCATGATAAAGAAGACTCAAAGAGAGTGAGATGCCAGCTCCTTTCATTCAGTCAGTAGCTTCAAACATTTCTGGTATATGAATAACATGATGTTTTTCAATGGCAAAAATCAATGAATATTGTAAATGCACAAACAGTAATTTCTCCGCATTGCAAGGTGCAATTCTGAAATTTTTTGCTTTTTCCTGCTCCTCTTAGCATGATAAAGAAGATTCAAAGAGAGTGAGATGCCAGCTCCTTTCATTCAGTCAGTAGCTTCAATCATTTCTGGACGTTTTTCAATGGCAAAAATCAATGAATATTGTAAATGCACAAACAGTAATTTCTCCGCATTGCAAGGTGCAATTCTGAAATTTTTTGCTTTTTCCTGCTCCTCTTAGCATGATAAAGAAGATTCAAAGAGAGTGAGATGCCAGCTCCTTTCATTCAGTCAGTAGCTTCAATCATTTCTGGAATATGAATAACATGATGTTTTTCAATGGCAAAAATCAATGAATATTGTAAAAGCACAAACAGTAATTTCTCCGCATTGCAAGGTGCAATTCTGAAATTTTTTGCTTTTTCCTGCTCCTCTTAGCATGATAAAGAAGATTCAAAGAGAGTGAGATGCCAGCTTCTTTCATTCAGTCAGTGGCTTCAATCATTTCTGGACGTTTTTCAATGGCAAAAATCAATGAATATTGTAAATGCACAAACAGTAATTTCTCCGCATTGCAAGGTGCAATTCTGAAATTTTTTGCTTTTTCCTGCTCCTCTTAGCATGATAAAGAAGATTCAAAGAGAGTGAGATGCCAGCTCCTTTCATTCAGTCAGTAGCTTCAATCATTTCTGGAATATGAATAACATGATGTTTTTCAATGGCAAAAATCAATGAATATTGTAAATGCACAAACAGTAATTTCTCCGCATTGCAAGGTGCAATTCTGAAATTTTTTGCTTTTTCCTGCTCCTCTTAGCATGATAAAGAAGATTCAAAGAGAGTGAGATGCCAGCTCCTTTCATTCAGTCAGTAGCTTCAATCATTTCTGGACGTTTTTCAATGGCAAAAATCATTGAATATTGTAAATGCACAAACAGTAATTTCTCCGCATTGCAAGGTGCAATTCTGAAATTTTTTGCTTTTTCCTGCTCCTCTTAGCATGATAAAGAAGATTCAAAGAGAGTGAGATGCCAGCTCCTTTCATTCAGTCAGTAGCTTCAAACATTTCTGGTATATGAATAACATGATGTTTTTCAATGGCAAAAATCAATGAATATTGTAAATGCACAAACAGTAATTTCTCCGCATTGCAAGGTGCAATTCTGAAATTTTTTGCTTTTTCCTGCTCCTCTTAGCATGATAAAGAAGATTCAAAGAGAGTGAGATGCCAGCTCCTTTCATTCAGTCAGTAGCTTCAATCATTTCTGGACGTTTTTCAATGGCAAAAATCAATGAATATTGTAAATGCACAAACAGTAATTTCTCCGCATTGCAAGGTGCAATTCTGAAATTTTTTGCTTTTTCCTGCTCCTCTTAGCATGATAAACAAGATTCAAAGAGAGTGAGATGCCAGCTCCTTTCATTCAGTCAGTAGCTTCAATCATTTCTGGACGTTTTTCAATGGCAAAAATCAATGAATATTGTAAATGCACAAACAGTAATTTCTCCGCATTGCAAGGTGCAATTCTGAAATTTTTTGCTTTTTCCTGCTCCTCTTAGCATGATAAAAAAGATTCAAAGAGAGTGAGATGCCAGCTCCTTTCATTCAGTCAGTAGCTTCAAACATTTCTGGTATATGAATAACATGATGTTTTTCAATGGCAAAAATCAATGAATATTGTAGATGCACAAACAGTAATTTCTCCGCATTGCAAGGTGCAATTCTGAAATTTTTTGCTTTTTCCTGCTCCTCTTAGCATGATAAAGAAGATTCAAAGAGAGTGAGATGCCAGCTCCTTTCATTCAGTCAGTAGCTTCAATCATTTCTGGACGTTTTTCAATGGCAAAAATCATTGAATATTGTAAATGCACAAACAGTAATTTCTCCGCATTGCAAGGTGCAATTCTGAAATTTTTTGCTTTTTCCTGCTCATCTTAGCATGATAAAGAAGATTCAAAGAGAGTGAGATGCCAGCTCCTTTCATTCAGTCAGTAGCTTCAATCATTTCTGGTATATGAATAACATGATGTTTTTCAATGGCAAAAATCAATGAATATTGTAAATGCACAAACAGTAATTTCTCCGCATTGCAAGGTGCAATTCTGAAATTTTTTGCTTTTTCCTGCTCCTCTTAGCATGATAAAGAAGATTCAAAGAGAATGAGATGCCAGCTCCTTTCATTCAGTCAGTAGCTTCAATCATTTCTGGACGTTTTTCAATGGCAAAAATCAATGAATATTGTAAATGCACAAACAGTAATTTCTCCGCATTGCAAGGTGCAATTCTGAAATTTTTTGCTTTTTCCTGCTCCTCTTAGCATGATAAACAAGATTCAAAGAGAGTGAGATGCCAGCTCCTTTCATTCAGTCAGTAGCTTCAATCATTTCTGGACGTTTTTCAATGGCAAAAATCAATGAATATTGTAAATGCACAAACAGTAATTTCTCCGCATTGCAAGGTGCAATTCTGAAATTTTTTGCTTTTTCCTGCTCCTCTAAGCATGATAAAGAAGATTCAAAGAGAGTGAGATGCCAGCTCCTTTCCTTCAGTCAGTAGCTTCAAACATTTCTGGTATATGAATAACATGATGTTTTTCAATGGCAAAAATCAATGAATATTGTAAATGCACAAACAGTAATTTCTCCGCATTGCAAGGTGCAATTCTGAAATTTTTTGCTTTTTCCTGCTCCTCTTAGCATGGTAAAGAAGATTCAAAGAGAGTGAGATGCCAGCTCCTTTCATTCAGTCAGTAGCTTCAATCATTTCTGGACGTTTTTCAATGGCAAAAATCATTGAATATTGTAAATGCACAAACAGTAATTTCTCCGCATTGCAAGGTGCAATTCTGAAATTTTTGCTTTTCCCTGCTCCTCTTAGCATGATAAACAAGATTCAAAGAGAGTGAGATGCCAGCTCCTTTCATTCAGTCAGTAGCTTCAATCATTTCTGGACGTTTTTCAATGGCAAAAATCAATGAATATTGTAAATGCACAAACAGTAATTTCTCCGCATTGCAAGGTGCAATTCTGAAATTTTTTGCTTTTTCCTGCTCCTCTTAGCATGATAAAGAAGATTCAAAGAGAGTGAGATGCCAGCTCCTTTCATTCAGTCAGTAGCTTCAATCATTTCTGGACGTTTTTCAATGGCAAAAATCAATGAATATTGTAAATGCACAAACAGTAATTTCTCCGCATTGCAAGGTGCAATTCTGAAATTTTTTGCTTTTTCCTGCTCCTCTTAGCATGATAAACAAGATTCAAAGAGAGTGAGATGCCAGCTCCTTTCATTCAGTCAGTAGCTTCAATCATTTCTGGACGTTTTTCAATGGCAAAAATCAATGAATATTGTAAATGCACAAACAGTAATTTCTCCGCATTGCAAGGTGCAATTCTGAAATGTTTTGCTTTTTCCTGCTCCTCTTAGCATGATAAAGAAGATTCAAAGAGAGTGAGATGCCAGCTCCTTTCATTCAGTCAGTAGCTTCAATCATTTCTGGACGTTTTTCAATGGCAAAAATCAATGAATATTGTAAATGCACAAACAGTAATTTCTCCGCATTGCAAGGTGCAATTCTGAAATTTTTTGCTTTTTCCTGCTCCTCTTAGCATGATAAAGAAGATTCAAAGAGAGTGAGATGCCAGCTCCTTTCATTCAGTCAGTAGCTTCAATCATTTCTGGACGTTTTTCAATGGCAAAAATCAATGAATATTGTAAATGCACAAACAGTAATTTCTCCGCATTGCAAGGTGCAATTCTGAAATTTTTTGCTTTTTCCTGCTCCTCTTAGCATGATAAAGAAGATTCAAAGAGAGTGAGATGCCAGCTCCTTTCATTCAGTCAGTAGCTTCAATCATTTCTGGACGTTTTTCAATGGCAAAAATCAATGAATATTGTAAATGCACAAACAGTAATTTCTCCGCATTGCAAGGTGCAATTCTGAAATTTTTTGCTTTTTCCTGCTCCTCTTAGCATGATAAACAAGATTCAAAGAGAGTGAGATGCCAGCTCCTTTCATTCAGTCAGTAGCTTCAATCATTTCTGGACGTTTTTCAATGGCAAAAATCATTGAATATTGTAAATGCACAAACAGTAATTTCTCCGCATTGCAAGGTGCAATTCTGAAATTTTTTGCTTTTTCCTGCTCCTCTTAGCATGATAAAGAAGATTCAAAGAGAATGAGATGCCAGCTCCTTTCATTCAGTCAGTAGCTTCAATCATTTCTGGTATATGAATAACATGATGTTTTTCAATGGCAAAAATCAATGAATATTGTAAATGCACAAACAGTAATTTCTCCGCATTGCAAGGTGCAATTCTGAAATTTTTTGCTTTTTCCTGCTCCTCTTAGCATGATAAAGAAGATTCAAAGAGAGTGAGATGCCAGCTCCTTTCATTCAGTCAGTAGCTTCAATCATTTCTGGACGTTTTTCAATGGCAAAAATCAATGAATATTGTAAATGCACAAACAGTAATTTCTCCGCATTGCAAGGTGCAATTCTGAAATTTTTTGCTTTTTCCTGCTCCTCTTAGCATGATAAACAAGATTCAAAGAGAGTGAGATGCCAGTTCCTTTCATTCAGTCAGTAGCTTCAATCATTTCTGGACGTTTTTCAATGGCAAAAATCAATGAATATTGTAAATGCACAAACAGTAATTTCTCCGCATTGCAAGGTGCAATTCTGAAATTTTTTGCTTTTTCCTGCTCCTCTTAGCATGATAAAAAAGATTCAAAGAGAGTGAGATGCCAGCTCCTTTCATTCAGTCAGTAGCTTCAAACATTTCTGGTATATGAATAACATGATGTTTTTCAATGGCAAAAATCAATGAATATTGTAGATGCACAAACAGTAATTTCTCCGCATTGCAAGGTGCAATTCTGAAATTTTTTGCTTTTTCCTGCTCCTCTTAGCATGATAAAGAAGATTCAAAGAGAGTGAGATGCCAGCTCCTTTCATTCAGTCAGTAGCTTCAATCATTTCTGGACGTTTTTCAATGGCAAAAATCATTGAATATTGTAAATGCACAAACAGCAATTTCTCCGCATTGCAAGGTGCAATTCTGAATTTTTTTGCTTTTTCCTGCTCACCTTAGCATGATAAAGAAGATTCAAAGAGAGTGAGATGCCAGCTCCTTTCATTCAGTCAGTAGCTTCAATCATTTCTGGTATATGAATAACATGATGTTTTTCAATGGCAAAAATCAATGAATATTGTAAATGCACAAACAGTAATTTCTCCGCATTGCAAGGTGCAATTCTGAAATTTTTTGCTTTTTCCTGCTCCTCTTAGCATGATAAAGAAGATTCAAAGAGAATGAGATGCCAGCTCCTTTCATTCAGTCAGTAGCTTCAATCATTTCTGGACGTTTTTCAATGGCAAAAATCAATGAATATTGTAAATGCACAAACAGTAATTTCTCCGCATTGCAAGGTGCAATTCTGAAATTTTTTGCTTTTTCCTGCTCCTCTTAGCATGATAAACAAGATTCAAAGAGAGTGAGATGCCAGCTCCTTTCATTCAGTCAGTAGCTTCAATCATTTCTGGACGTTTGTCAATGGCAAAAATCAATGAATATTGTAAATGCACAAACAGTAATTTCTCCGCATTGCAAGGTGCAATTCTGAAATTTTTTGCTTTATCCTGCTCCTCTAAGCATGATAAAGAAGATTCAAAGAGAGTGAGATGCCAGCTCCTTTCCTTCAGTCAGTAGCTTCAAACATTTCTGGTATATGAATAACATGATGTTTTTCAATGGCAAAAATCAATGAATATTGTAAATGCACAAACAGTAATTTCTCCGCATTGCAAGGTGCAATTCTGAAATTTTTTGCTTTTTCCTGCTCCTCTTAGCATGATAAAGAAGATTCAAAGAGAGTGAGATGCCAGCTCCTTTCATTCAGTCAGTAGCTTCAATCATTTCTGGACGTTGTTCAATGGCAAAAATCAATGAATATTGTAAATGCACAAACAGTAATTTCTCCACATTGCAAGGTGCAATTCTGAAATTTTTTGCTTTTTCCTGCTCCTCTTAGCATGATAAAGAAGAATCAAAGAGAGTGAGATGCCAGCTCCTTTCATTCAGTCAGTAGCTTCAATCATTTCTGGACGTTTTTCAGTGGCAAAAATCAATGAATATTGTAAATGCACAGACAGTAATTTCTCCGCATTGCAAGGTGCAATTCTGAAATTTTTTGCTTTTTCCTGCTCCTCTTAGCATGATAAACAAGATTCAAAGAGAGTGAGATGCCAGCTCCTTTCATTCAGTCAGTAGCTTCAATCATTTCTGGACGTTTTTCAATGGCAAAAATCATTGAATATTGTAAATGCACAAACAGTAATTTCTCCGCATTGCAAGGTGCAATTCTGAAATTTTTTGCTTTTTCCTGCTCCTCTTAGCATGATAAAGAAGATTCAAAGAGAATGAGATGCCAGCTCCTTTCATTCAGTCAGTAGCTTCAATCATTTCTGGTATATGAATAACATGATGTTTTTCAATGGCAAAAATCAATGAATATTGTAAATGCACAAACAGTAATTTCTCCGCATTGCAAGGTGCAATTCTGAAATTTTTTGCTTTTTCCTGCTCCTCTTAGCATGATAAAGAAGATTCAAAGAGAGTGAGATGCCAGCTCCTTTCATTCAGTCAGTAGCTTCAATCATTTCTGGACGTTTTTCAATGGCAAAAATCAATGAATATTGTAAATGCACAAACAGTAATTTCTCCGCATTGCAAGGTGCAATTCTGAAATTTTTTGCTTTTTCCTGCTCCTCTTAGCATGATAAACAAGATTCAAAGAGAGTGAGATGCCAGTTCCTTTCATTCAGTCAGTAGCTTCAATCATTTCTGGACGTTTTTCAATGGCAAAAATCAATGAATATTGTAAATGCACAAACAGTAATTTCTCCGCATTGCAAGGTGCAATTCTGAAATTTTTTGCTTTTTCCTGCTCCTCTTAGCATGATAAAAAAGATTCAAAGAGAGTGAGATGCCAGCTCCTTTCATTCAGTCAGTAGCTTCAAACATTTCTGGTATATGAATAACATGATGTTTTTCAATGGCAAAAATCAATGAATATTGTAGATGCACAAACAGTAATTTCTCCGCATTGCAAGGTGCAATTCTGAAATTTTTTGCTTTTTCCTGCTCCTCTTAGCATGATAAAGAAGATTCAAAGAGAGTGAGATGCCAGCTCCTTTCATTCAGTCAGTAGCTTCAATCATTTCTGGACGTTTGTCAATGGCAAAAATCAATGAATATTGTAAATGCACAAACAGTAATTTCTCCGCATTGCAAGGTGCAATTCTGAAATTTTTTGCTTTTTCCTGCTCCTCTAAGCATGATAAAGAAGATTCAAAGAGAGTGAGATGCCAGCTCCTTTCCTTCAGTCAGTAGCTTCAAACATTTCTGGTATATGAATAACGATGTTTTTCAATGGCAAAAATCAATGAATATTGT
The DNA here is from genome assembly GCF_046119375.1 of Phyllobates terribilis. NCBI lineage: Eukaryota > Metazoa > Chordata > Amphibia > Anura > Dendrobatidae > Phyllobates > Phyllobates terribilis. Next base: position 8,280 of record NW_027365001.1, on the reverse strand, counting down.
AAATGCACAAACAGTAATTTCTCCGCATTGCAAGGTGCAATTCTGAAATTTTTTGCTTTTTCCTGCTCCTCTTAGCATGATAAAGAAGATTCAAAGAGAGTGAGATGCCAGCTCCTTTCATTCAGTCAGTAGCTTCAATCATTTCTGGACGTTTTTCAATGGCAAAAATCAATGAATATTGTAAATGCACAAACAGTAATTTCTCCACATTGCAAGGTGCAATTCTGAAATTTTTTGCTTTTTCCTGCTCCTCTTAGCATGATAAAGAAGAATCAAAGAGAGTGAGATGCCAGCTCCTTTCATTCAGTCAGTAGCTTCAATCATTTCTGGACGTTTTTCAGTGGCAAAAATCAATGAATATTGTAAATGCACAGACAGTAATTTCTCCGCATTGCAAGGTGCAATTCTGAAATTTTTTGCTTTTTCCTGCTCCTCTTAGCATGATAAAGAAGATTCAAAGAGAGTGAGATGCCAGCTCCTTTCATTCAGTCAGTAGCTTCAAACATTTCTGGTATATGAATAACATGATGTTTTTCAATGCAAAAATCAATGAATATTGTAAATGCACAAACAGTAATTTCTCCGCATTGCAAGGTGCAATTCTGAAATTTTTTGCTTTTTCCTGCTCCTCTTAGCATGATAAAGAAGATTCAAAGAGAGTGAGATGCCAGCTCCTTTCATTCAGTCAGTAGCTTCAATCATTTCTGGACGTTTTTCAATGGCAAAAATCAATGAATATTGTAAATGCACAAACAGAAATTTCTCCGCATTGCAAGGTGCAATTCTGAGATATTTTTGCTTTTTCCTGCTCCTCTTAGCATGATAAAGAAGATTCAAAGAGAGTGAGATGCCAGCTCCTTTCATTCAGTCAGTAGCTTCAATCATTTCTGGACGTTTTTCAATGGCAAAGATCAATGAATATTGTAAATGCACAAACAGTAATTTCTCCGCATTGCAAGGTGCAATTCTGAAATTTTTTGCTTTTTCCTGCTCCTCTTAGCATGATAAAGAAGATTCAAAGAGAGTGAGATGCCAGCTCCTTTCATTCAGTCAGTAGCTTCAAACATTTCTCTTATATGAATAACATGATGTTTTTCAATGGCAAAAATCAATGAATATTGTAAATGCACAAACAGTAATTTCTCCGCATTGCAAGGTGCAATTCTGAAATTTTTTGCTTTTTCCTGCTCCTCTTAGCATGATAAACAAGATTCAAAGAGAGTGAGATGCCAGCTCCTTTCATTCAGTCAGTAGCTTCAATCATTTCTGGACGTTTTTCAATGGCAAAAATCAATGAATATTGTAAATGCACAAACAGTAATTTCTCCGCATTGCAAGGTGCAATTCTGAAATTTTTTGCTTTTTCCTGCTCCTCTAAGCATGATAAAGAAGATTCAAAGAGAGTGAGATGCCAGCTCCTTTCCTTCAGTCAGTAGCTTCAAACATTTCTGGTATATGAATAACATGATGTTTTTCAATGGCAAAAATCAATGAATATTGTAAATGCACAAACAGTAATTTCTCCGCATTGCAAGGTGCAATTCTGAAATTTTTTGCTTTTTCCTGCTCCTCTTAGCATGATAAAGAAGATTCAAAGAGAGTGAGATGCCAGCTCCTTTCATTCAGTCAGTAGCTTCAATCATTTCTGGACGTTTTTCAATGGCAAAAATCAATGAATATTGTAAATGCACAAACAGTAATTTCTCCACATTGCAAGGTGCAATTCTGAAATTTTTTGCTTTTTCCTGCTCCTCTTAGCATGATAAAGAAGAATCAAAGAGAGTGAAATGCCAGCTCCTTTCATTCAGTCAGTAGCTTCAATCATTTCTGGACGTTTTTCAGTGGCAAAAATCAATGAATATTGTAAATGCACAGACAGTAATTTCTCCGCATTGCAAGGTGCAATTCTGAAATTTTTTGCTTTTTCCTGCTCCTCTTAGCATGATAAAGAAGATTCAAAGAGAGTGAGATGCCAGCTCCTTTCATTCAGTCAGTAGCTTCAAACATTTCTGGTATATGAATAACATGATGTTTTTCAATGGCAAAAATCAATGAATATTGTAAATGCACAAACAGTAATTTCTCCGCATTGCAAGGTGCAATTCTGAAATTTTTTGCTTTTTCCTGCTCCTCTTAGCATGGTAAAGAAGATTCAAAGAGAGTGAGATGCCAGCTCCTTTCATTCAGTCAGTAGCTTCAATCATTTCTGGACGTTTTTCAATGGCAAAAATCATTGAATATTGTAAATGCACAAACAGTAATTTCTCCGCATTGCAAGGTGCAATTCTGAAATTTTTGCTTTTTCCTGCTCCTCTTAGCATGATAAACAAGATTCAAAGAGAGTGAGATGCCAGCTCCTTTCATTCAGTCAGTAGCTTCAATCATTTCTGGACGTTTTTCAATGGCAAAAATCAATGAATATTGTAAATGCACAAACAGTAATTTCTCCGCATTGCAAGGTGCAATTCTGAAATTTTTTGCTTTTTCCTGCTCCTCTTAGCATGATAAAGAAGATTCAAAGAGAGTGAGATGCCAGCTCCTTTCATTCAGTCAGTAGCTTCAATCATTTCTGGACGTTTTTCAATGGCAAAAATCAATGAATATTGTAAATGCACAAACAGTAATTTCTCCGCATTGCAAGGTGCAATTCTGAAATTTTTTGCTTTTTCCTGCTCCTCTTAGCATGATAAACAAGATTCAAAGAGAGTGAGATGCCAGCTCCTTTCATTCAGTCAGTAGCTTCAATCATTTCTGGACGTTTTTCAATGGCAAAAATCAATGAATATTGTAAATGCACAAACAGTAATTTCTCCGCATTGCAAGGTGCAATTCTGAAATGTTTTGCTTTTTCCTGCTCCTCTTAGCATGATAAAGAAGATTCAAAGAGAGTGAGATGCCAGCTCCTTTCATTCAGTCAGTAGCTTCAATCATTTCTGGACGTTTTTCAATGGCAAAAATCAATGAATATTGTAAATGCACAAACAGTAATTTCTCCGCATTGCAAGGTGCAATTCTGAAATTTTTTGCTTTTTCCTGCTCCTCTTAGCATGATAAAGAAGATTCAAAGAGAGTGAGATGCCAGCTCCTTTCATTCAGTCAGTAGCTTCAATCATTTCTGGACGTTTTTCAATGGCAAAAATCAATGAATATTGTAAATGCACAAACAGTAATTTCTCCGCATTGCAAGGTGCAATTCTGAAATTTTTTGCTTTTTCCTGCTCCTCTTAGCATGATAAAGAAGATTCAAAGAGAGTGAGATGCCAGCTCCTTTCATTCAGTCAGTAGCTTCAATCATTTCTGGACGTTTTTCAATGGCAAAAATCAATGAATATTGTAAATGCACAAACAGTAATTTCTCCGCATTGCAAGGTGCAATTCTGAAATTTTTTGCTTTTTCCTGCTCCTCTTAGCATGATAAACAAGATTCAAAGAGAGTGAGATGCCAGCTCCTTTCATTCAGTCAGTAGCTTCAATCATTTCTGGACGTTTTTCAATGGCAAAAATCATTGAATATTGTAAATGCACAAACAGTAATTTCTCCGCATTGCAAGGTGCAATTCTGAAATTTTTTGCTTTTTCCTGCTCCTCTTAGCATGATAAAGAAGATACAAAGAGAGTGAGATGCCAGCTCCTTTCATTCAGTCAGTAGCTTCAAACATTTCTGGTATATGAATAACATGATGTTTTTCAATGGCAAAAATCAATGAATATTGTAAATGCACAAACAGTAATTTCTCCGCATTGCAAGGTGCAATTCTGAAATTTTTTGCTTTTTCCTGCTCCTCTTAGCATGGTAAAGAAGATTCAAAGAGAGTGAGATGCCAGCTCCTTTCATTCAGTCAGTAGCTTCAATCATTTCTGGACGTTTTTCAATGGCAAAAATCATTGAATATTGTAAATGCACAAACAGTAATTTCTCCGCATTGCAAGGTGCAATTCTGAAATTTTTTGCTTTTTCCTGCTCCTCTTAGCATGATAAAGAAGATTCAAAGAGAGTGAGATGCCAGCTCCTTTCATTCAGTCAGTAGCTTCAATCATTTCTGGACGTTTTTCAATGGCAAAAATCAATGAATATTGTAAATGCACAAACAGTAATTTCTCCGCATTGCAAGGTGCAATTCTGAAATTTTTTGCTTTTTCCTGCTCCTCTTAGCATGATAAAGAAGATTCAAAGAGAGTGAGATGCCAGCTCCTTTCATTCAGTCAGTAGCTTCAATCATTTCTGGACGTTTTTCAATGGCAAAAATCAATGAATATTGTAAATGCACAAACAGTAATTTCTCCGCATTGCAAGGTGCAATTCTGAAATTTTTTGCTTTTTCCTGCTCCTCTTAGCATGATAAACAAGATTCAAAGAGAGTGAGATGCCAGCTCCTTTCATTCAGTCAGTAGCTTCAATCATTTCTGGACGTTTTTCAATGGCAAAAATCATTGAATATTGTAAATGCACAAACAGTAATTTCTCCGCATTGCAAGGTGTAATTCTGAAATTTTTTGCTTTTTCCTGCTCCTCTTAGCATGATAAAGAAGATACAAAGAGAGTGAGATGCCAGCTCCTTTCATTCAGTCAGTAGCTTCAAACATTTCTGGTATATGAATAACATGATGTTTTTCAATGGCAAAAATCAATGAATATTGTAAATGCACAAACAGTAATTTCTCCGCATTGCAAGGTGCAATTCTGAAATTTTTTGCTTTTTCCTGCTCCTCTTAGCATGGTAAAGAAGATTCAAAGAGAGTGAGATGCCAGCTCCTTTCATTCAGTCAGTAGCTTCAATCATTTCTGGACGTTTTTCAATGGCAAAAATCATTGAATATTGTAAATGCACAAACAGTAATTTCTCCGCATTGCAAGGTGCAATTCTGAAATTTTTGCTTTTTCCTGCTCCTCTTAGCATGATAAACAAGATTCAAAGAGAGTGAGATGCCAGCTCCTTTCATTCAGTCAGTAGCTTCAATCATTTCTGGACGTTTTTCAATGGCAAAAATCAATGAATATTGTAAATGCACAAACAGTAATTTCTCCGCATTGCAAGGTGCAATTCTGAAATTTTTTGCTTTTTCCTGCTCCTCTTAGCATGATAAAGAAGATTCAAAGAGAGTGAGATGCCAGCTCCTTTCATTCAGTCAGTAGCTTCAATCATTTCTGGACGTTTTTCAATGGCAAAAATCAATGAATATTGTAAATGCACAAACAGTAATTTCTCCGCATTGCAAGGTGCAATTCTGAAATTTTTTGCTTTTTCCTGCTCCTCTTAGCATGATAAACAAGATTCAAAGAGAGTGAGATGCCAGCTCCTTTCATTCAGTCAGTAGCTTCAATCATTTCTGGACGTTTTTCAATGGCAAAAATCAATGAATATTGTAAATGCACAAACAGTAATTTCTCCGCATTGCAAGGTGCAATTCTGAAATGTTTTGCTTTTTCCTGCTCCTCTTAGCATGATAAAGAAGATTCAAAGAGAGTGAGATGCCAGCTCCTTTCATTCAGTCAGTAGCTTCAATCATTTCTGGACGTTTTTCAATGGCAAAAATCAATGAATATTGTAAATGCACAAACAGTAATTTCTCCGCATTGCAAGGTGCAATTCTGAAATTTTTTGCTTTTTCCTGCTCCTCTTAGCATGATAAAGAAGATTCAAAGAGAGTGAGATGCCAGCTCCTTTCATTCAGTCAGTAGCTTCAATCATTTCTGGACGTTTTTCAATGGCAAAAATCAATGAATATTGTAAATGCACAAACAGTAATTTCTCCGCATTGCAAGGTGCAATTCTGAAATTTTTTGCTTTTTCCTGCTCCTCTTAGCATGATAAAGAAGATTCAAAGAGAGTGAGATGCCAGCTCCTTTCATTCAGTCAGTAGCTTCAATCATTTCTGGACGTTTTTCAATGGCAAAAATCAATGAATATTGTAAATGCACAAACAGTAATTTCTCCGCATTGCAAGGTGCAATTCTGAAATTTTTTGCTTTTTCCTGCTCCTCTTAGCATGATAAACAAGATTCAAAGAGAGTGAGATGCCAGCTCCTTTCATTCAGTCAGTAGCTTCAATCATTTCTGGACGTTTTTCAATGGCAAAAATCATTGAATATTGTAAATGCACAAACAGTAATTTCTCCGCATTGCAAGGTGCAATTCTGAAATTTTTTGCTTTTTCCTGCTCCTCTTAGCATGATAAAGAAGATTCAAAGAGAATGAGATGCCAGCTCCTTTCATTCAGTCAGTAGCTTCAATCATTTCTGGTATATGAATAACATGATGTTTTTCAATGGCAAAAATCAATGAATATTGTAAATGCACAAACAGTAATTTCTCCGCATTGCAAGGTGCAATTCTGAAATTTTTTGCTTTTTCCTGCTCCTCTTAGCATGATAAAGAAGATTCAAAGAGAGTGAGATGCCAGCTCCTTTCATTCAGTCAGTAGCTTCAATCATTTCTGGACGTTTTTCAATGGCAAAAATCAATGAATATTGTAAATGCACAAACAGTAATTTCTCCGCATTGCAAGGTGCAATTCTGAAATTTTTTGCTTTTTCCTGCTCCTCTTAGCATGATAAACAAGATTCAAAGAGAGTGAGATGCCAGTTCCTTTCATTCAGTCAGTAGCTTCAATCATTTCTGGACGTTTTTCAATGGCAAAAATCAATGAATATTGTAAATGCACAAACAGTAATTTCTCCGCATTGCAAGGTGCAATTCTGAAATTTTTTGCTTTTTCCTGCTCCTCTTAGCATGATAAACAAGATTCAAAGAGAGTGAGATGCCAGTTCCTTTCATTCAGTCAGTAGCTTCAATCATTTCTGGACGTTTTTCAATGGCAAAAATCAATGAATATTGTAAATGCACAAACAGTAATTTCTCCGCATTGCAAGGTGCAATTCTGAAATTTTTTGCTTTTTCCTGCTCCTCTTAGCATGATAAAAAAGATTCAAAGAGAGTGAGATGCCAGCTCCTTTCATTCAGTCAGTAGCTTCAAACATTTCTGGTATATGAATAACATGATGTTTTTCAATGGCAAAAATCAATGAATATTGTAGATGCACAAACAGTAATTTCTCCGCATTGCAAGGTGCAATTCTGAAATTTTTTGCTTTTTCCTGCTCCTCTTAGCATGATAAAGAAGATTCAAAGAGAGTGAGATGCCAGCTCCTTTCATTCAGTCAGTAGCTTCAATCATTTCTGGACGTTTTTCAATGGCAAAAATCATTGAATATTGTAAATGCACAAACAGCAATTTCTCCGCATTGCAAGGTGCAATTCTGAATTTTTTTGCTTTTTCCTGCTCACCTTAGCATGATAAAGAAGATTCAAAGAGAGTGAGATGCCAGCTCCTTTCATTCAGTCAGTAGCTTCAATCATTTCTGGTATATGAATAACATGATGTTTTTCAATGGCAAAAATCAATGAATATTGTAAATGCACAAACAGTAATTTCTCCGCATTGCAAGGTGCAATTCTGAAATTTTTTGCTTTTTCCTGCTCCTCTTAGCATGATAAAGAAGATTCAAAGAGAGTGAGATGCCAGCTCCTTTCATTCAGTCAGTAGCTTCAATCATTTCTGGACGTTTTTCAATGGCAAAAATCAATGAATATTGTAAATGCACAAACAGTAATTTCTCCACATTGCAAGGTGCAATTCTGAAATTTTTTGCTTTTTCCTGCTCCTCTTAGCATGATAAAGAAGAATCAAAGAGAGTGAGATGCCAGCTCCTTTCATTCAGTCAGTAGCTTCAATCATTTCTGGACGTTTTTCAGTGGCAAAAATCAATGAATATTGTAAATGCACAGACAGTAATTTCTCCGCATTGCAAGGTGCAATTCTGAAATTTTTTGCTTTTTCCTGCTCCTCTTAGCATGATAAAGAAGATTCAAAGAGAGTGAGATGCCAGCTCCTTTCATTCAGTCAGTAGCTTCAAACATTTCTGTATATGAATAACATGATGTTTTTCAATGCAAAACAGCATGATAAAGAAGATTCTAGTGAGCAAAAATCAATGAATATTGTAAATGCACAAACAGAAATTTCTCCGCATTGCAAGGTGCAATTTGAGATTCCTGCTCCTCTTAGCATGATAAAGAAGATTCAAAGAGAGTGAGATGCCAGCTCCTTTCATTCAGTCAGTAGCTTCAATCATTCTGGACGTTTTTCAATGGCAAAGATCAATGAATATTGTAAATGCACAAACAGTAATTTCTCCGCATTGCAAGGTGCAATTCTGAAATTTTTTGCTTTTTCCTGCTCCTCTTAGCATGATAAAGAAGATTCAAAGAGAGTGAGATG